>NW_020175082.1:859349-861589 GCF_003031525.2 Neophocaena asiaeorientalis asiaeorientalis
CCAGACTCATCAAGAAAAAAAGGGAGAAGACTCAAATCAATAGAATTAGAAATGAAAAAGGAGAAGTAACAACTGACACTGCAGAAATACAAAAGATCATGAGAGATTACTACAAGAAACTGTATGCCAATAAAATGGACAACCTGAAACAAATGGACAAATTCTTAGAAATGCATAACCTTCCGAGACTGAACAAGGAAGAAATAGAAAATATGAAGAGACCAATCACAAGCACTGAAATTGAAACTGTGATTAAAAATCTTCCAACAAACTAAACCCCAGGACCAGATGGCTTCACAGGCGAATTCTATCAAACATTTAGAGAAGAGCTAACACATATCCTTCTCAAATTTTTCCAAAATATAGCAGAGTGAGGAACGCGCCCAAACTCATTCTATGAGGCCACAATCACCCTGATACCAAAACCAGACAAGGATGACACAAAGAAAGAAAACTACAGGTCAATATCACTGACGAACATAGATGCAAAAATCCTCAACAAAATACTAGCAAACAAAATCCAACAGCACATTAAACGGTTCATACACAATGAACAAGTGGGGTTTATTCCAGGAATGCAAGGATTCTTCAATATACGCAAATCAATCAACGTGATACACCATATTAACAAATTGAAGGAGAAAAACCATATGATCATCTCAATAGATGCAGAGAAAGCTTTCGACAAAATTCAACACCCATTTATGATAAAACCCTGCAGAAAGTAGGCATAGAGGGAACTTTCCTCAACACAATGAAGGCCATATATGACAAACGCACAGCCAACATCGTCCTCAATGGTGAAAAACTGAAAACATTTCCACTAAGATCAGGAGCAAGACAAGGTCTCCCAGTCTCACCACTCTTATTCAACATAGTTTTGGAAGTTTTAGCCACAGCAATCCGAATAAAAAGAATTAAAAGGAATCCAATTTGGAATACAAGAAGTAAATCTGTCACGGTTTACAGATGACATGATAGTATACATAGAGAATCCTAAAGATTCTATCAGAAAACTACTAGAGCTAATCAATGAATTTGGTAAAGTTGCAGGATACAAAATTAATGCACAGAAATCTCTGGCATTCCTATACACTAATGATGAAAAATCTGAAAGTGAAATCAAGAAAACACTCCCATTTACCACTGCAACAAAAAGAATAAAATATCTAGGAATAAACCTACCTAAGGAGAAAAAAGACCTGTATGCAGAAAATTATAAGACACTACTGAAGAAATTAAAGATGATACAAATAGATGGAGAGATATATCATGTTCTTGCACTGGAAGAATCAACATTGGGAAAATGTCTCTACTACCCAAAGCAATCTACCGACTCAATGCAATCCCTATCAAACAACCACTGACATTTTTCACAGAACTAGGGCAAAAAATTTCACAATTTGTATGGAAACACATAAGACCCCGAATAGCAAAAGCAATCTTGAGAACGAAAAACGGAGCTGGAGGAATCAGGCTCCCTGACTTCAGACTATACTACAAAGCTACAGTAATCAAGACAGTATGGTACTGGCACAAAAACAGAAAGATAGATCAATGGAACAGGATAGAAAGCCCAGAGATAAACCCACGCACATATGGTCACCTTATCTTTGATAAAAGAGGCAGAAATGTACAGTGGAGAAAGGACAGCCTCTTCAATAAGTGGTGCTGGGAAAACTGGACAGGTACATGTAAAAGTATGAGATTAGATCACTCCCTAACACCATACACAAAAATAAGCTCAAAATGGATTAAAGACCTAAATGTAAGGCCAGAAACTATCAAACTCTTAGAGGAAAATATAGGTAGGACACTTTATGATTTAAATCACAGCAAGATTCTTTTTGACCCACCTCCTAGAGAAATGGAAATAAAAGCAAAAATAAACAAATGGGATCTAATGAAACTTCAAAGCTTTTGCACAGCAAAGGAAACCATAAACAAGACCAAAAGACAGCCCTCAGAATGGGAGAAAATATTTGCAAATGAAGCAACTGACAAAAGATTAATCTCCAGAATTTTTACACAGCCCTTGCAACTCAATAACAAAAAATCAAACAACCCAATCCAAAAATGGGCCGAAGACCTAAATAGACATTTCTCCAAAGAGGGTATACAGACTGCCAACAAACACATGAAATAATGCTCAACCTCACTAAGCATTAGAGAAATGCAAATCAAAATTACATTGAGATATCATCTCACACCAGTCAGAATGGTCATCATCAAAAAATCTA
>NW_020175082.1:861642-1035249 GCF_003031525.2 Neophocaena asiaeorientalis asiaeorientalis
AAAGAAGATATGGCACATATATACAATGGAATATTGCCCAGCCATAAAAAGAAACGAAATTGAGCTATTTGTAATGAGGTGGAAAGACCTAGTGTCTGTCATACAGAGTGAAGTCAGAAAGAGAGAGACAAATACCGTACGCTGACACATACATATGGAATTTAAGGGGAAAAAATGTCATGAAGAACCTAGGGGTAAGACAGGAATAAAGACACAGACCTAGAGAATGGACTTGAGGATATGGGGAGGGGGAAAGGTAAGCTGTGACAAAGTGAGAGAGTGGAGGTGTCTTGGAGGAAAGTCTTGGAGGGAAACATAGGCAGAACACTATATGACATAAATCACAGCAAGATCCTTTTTGACACTCCTCCTTGAGAAATGGAAATAAAAACAAAAGTAAACAAATGGGACCTAATGAAACTTAAATAGGATTGGCTATATGTTCACTTTAAGGTAACTATTTATTGGCTTTAAGGCAATATCCCCACAGCAAAGGAAACCATAAACAAGACAAAAAGATAAACTTCAGAATGGCAGAAAATATTTGCCAATGAAGCAACTGACAAAGGATTAATCTCCAAAACATACAAGCAACTCATGCAGCTCAATATCATAAAAACAAAACACCCAATCCAAAAATGGGCAGAGGACCTAAGTAGATATGTCTCCAAAGAAGATATACAGATTGCCAACAAACAGATGAAAAACAAATAGAAAAACAAATACCATATACTAACACATACATATGGAATCTAAAAGAAAAAAAGAAAATGGTCAGAAGAACCTAGGGCCAAGATGGGAATAAAGATGCAGACCTACTAGAGAATGGACTTTAGGATACAGGGAGGGGGAAGAGTAAGCTGGGCCAAACTGAGAGAGTGGTTTGGACATATACACTACGAAACATTAGATAGATGGCTAGTGGGAAGCAGCCGCATAGCACTGGGAGATCAGCTCGGTGTTTTGTCACCACCTAGAGGGGTGGGATAGGGAGGGTGGGAGGAGGGAGATGCAAGAGGGAAGAGATATGGGGACATATGTATATGTATAACTGAGTTACTTTGTTATAAATCCGAAACTGACACACCATTGTAAAGCAATTACACTCTAAGATGTTTTAAAAAAATAAAATTAATTGTGATTGGTTTTACAAGTATGGGAATATACTAAAAACCATTTAATTATACACTTTAAGTGGATGAATTGATTTGTATATGAATTATATCCCAATAAAAATGTTACCAAGAAAAGAGAATGACAAACAAAAAATTTAGCATAGTGTTTATTTGGAAGTGGGAACTAGAGGAGTAGAATAAGGATGAATAAATGTACAGGTATAAATAACTAGAAATGGTCTAGTTCCTAAGATTTGAGTTCACAGATGCTCTTTATACTACTAAATATGTATATTCACCATACCAACAAACATAAAAGACAGCCTTGCATGGACCAATGAAGACAATTTGTCTACAAGCCAAACATTATGATTAGAACAATTCTGTGTAACTGAGATTCATTTAAAAATTCATTAATTAGCCGTTATTCTGCTATATGTTGTATATCACATTCCCAGTTCACAAAACTGGATCAGTGGATCAAATGTGGTTAATAGAATCTGTTAAACAGAGATTAAAATTTCATTTTATAACATAAAATGGTAAATGCCAAATTAATAGGCATTGTTCTCTTTAAATATCTCTTCTATCAAGATCAAGAATTATGTCTGTGTTCATTCCCCCACCGTCCCCATGTTCCCCATGCCTATATTCCCTTTTGAATAAATCTGTTTCATTTCATTTATACTACAGTCTCAGTCGTCATATGGGGAAATGAAATAGTAGCATTGCTGGCCAAAGAACTGACATACAAAAGTAGCGATGGAATAGAGGTTGAGTAGAGTGTTCTTACATTATAAAACATAGTTTATAAATAGTCTCACAAAATTTTTAGTCTAAAAGTTTTTATTTTGTTTATAGATTTAGAAACTTTGAAATATCAGTTTTAGTGAGTTTTTCTTTTTTGGGGGGGGTTTATTTGGTTGGTTGGGGGTTTTTGTTTTTTGCATAAATTCCTCTTTACTCTCCTCGATGGTTATGTTTCTCTTCAATGCTTCTCATTTTGAAAAGTGAGGATTGGCTATATATTTACTTTAAGGTAAATATTTATTGGCTTTAAGGCAATATCCCCACTCCTTAATAAATGTGATGTAGAAGTTTTAAGGTAAAGATAAAATCTGAATCTGGAAGCCAATTTCAGCAAATCACTTCAATTATTAGCCAAGTTTCGTTTTTGAAATATTGTTTCATATAACCCATGATGTTATACAATTCAATGTGTTTCCAACAAACAATATTATTTTCTACATGGTACACCTTTGCCTTCTTCGCAAATATTTTGGGAAACAAAATGCCTATCATGTCTCAGATGCATAATGTCATAAAAATATTTTAAAGTTCAGAGTATTTTGGAATTCCTTACAATGCCTCACCATTGTTCAATCTAAACAATGAATTTTCCACATCATCACTAAAATTCAAATTTATATAGATGTCACACCTATGAGCACAGATCTTATTTAAATTAAGTTTGATTTCTTTGACTCATTATAATAAACTTTAAGTTGTTTACAGCTGTCCCTTCAACAACAATAAAATTTAAGAATCTCTCCTTCAATTTTGATATTTAATTCAGCTGTCTTACATGAACTGACATCTGTCATTTATTTGGACACCAATATTTCCACCAGAAACTACTAAATAAATCCAAAAGGATCTACTTACGAATGCCATGCAGAATTCTAGTCCTTATGATTCTATTTTAAATTTGCACAATTCTATTGGAATACTGTCTTATAAACTAAAACATTGGGATAGATCTGAAGTAGATTATCTCTCTTAAATATAGACTTGATTGTCTAAGTAAATATAGTAACTATTAATTTCAAGTGCATTCTAGTATTTTAACCTGTTGTGATTAGATAATATAATTGTGAATATATAATTCTAATTATCAGCAATAGTTTTACCATGAAATTGGCATTCAGTCCTCAATTGTATTGATTTTAAAAATTATTTAATGTCCTTTATATTTTCTGAAAATTTCCAACGTTGTTTAAGTTAGAATATTTTATATCATAGTTATTTTTCATGGGTAAATTTTTATTATTAGAACAAATGACACAAACAAGGGACTTCTACCTCCTACATATAAAATGATGAGAAATATCTGAACCAAGATGTTTTAAAATTTCAAGTTTCATTTTAAAGTTTCCTTGTTTTAAAGGTAAACTTTGGTAGATATTATTTCTCTCTTCTTTTCGTGACTTTCAAAACAAGCGGATAATTAGAACCTCATATTAGAACCTCAAGGTGTTCTCCTTATACTGCACCAGATGAAAACTTCTTGATAATAATAAAATATTTGTTTGTTTTACATTCTTGACTTAGTAACTGAATGAATAGAAATTGTTGTGAAAATGTTATGTACGGTTTAAATATTGCACAGTTTAAAAGTCATCACAGGTATCAAGAAATAAATTATATCCAACCACAGCTGAAATTTAGGAGACTTTGTGTATTCACATGATAATATTGTACAATGTCGCCATAAACAAGCAAGCATGCTTGAACAGGCTGTATGCAAGACATAAGCAGGACAGAGATAGTAAGAAGGTAGTAAGAACATCAGTTGTGTCATTTTCATTGGCTTTCTGGCTGAAAATATTCAAGTGTTCACCTTGTCACAAAACAGATGGAAACATGATTTATCTCTTACATTACAGATTAGCTATACTTTTAAAAAATTACCACATTTTAACAGTTGCACATTCTCACCCTTCACATTTTGGGTATGGTACAGGATATATGTATCCCCAAAGTTCATTGACCTTATTCTTAAGATCAGAAAGTAGAACAATATTCTCTGAGTTTTGCAGAGAAAAAAATTGAGATAAAAATTCTACACAAGGCTGAATTTGCATTCAACTATAAGTACAAGAAAAAGATATTTTTAGATGTACAAGTATACAGGAACTATAGTATATATATACACTTAATACAAAATATTTGAAGAAGTAATTTAACAAAATGAGAAAAGAAGAAAAAAGCAAAGATCTTAAGAATACAGAAGTCACAGTATAAAGGAATTATCTCTAAGAAAAAAACTATTTTAAAAACTGAATAAATATGAAATTATTATAAAATTTAATATAATATAAAAATATCTTGAAAAAGAATATAGGATATAAAATGATAACAAAGACTTAAATTTCATATTTCACTAACAAAAACTGGAAATGAAATGGGGAAGTGATGGCAGAAGAAAGGCAAGTTTAATGTGCTATAATACATGGAGGTTGTTATAAATGCTTAGATGCAAATATTAATGGAAAAAAATTGGTTATAGTTACCTAAAAACAGATATTACTGTAATAAAAACAAAGAATACTCTTTCTAAATTACCAGAGAGAAAAAACAAAGTAGTCAATATAGCAAAAGACCATTAAAAAGGAAAACAATAAGAAAAGATTTAAAGAAAAATAAATTATAAACAAGATAACATAAGGTCAAATATCAGTTATGCTAATCAAAGCCAGTTAGAAACCTCAAATATTTATATCAAACAGTGTTGGATTAAGTAAATAGAATGAATGTCTGAAAATAAGACTTTGGCTAAATAAGTTATGTCACATAGTGCACTAAAAAATCACATTTCAGAAGAATACTTAATGATAACAGAAAATTATTTTAATAAATTTTAAAGAGAAATTGTGAACAAAAGATCTGATTTATAATATCAGCTGCCTTCTGAAGAGAATAAGCACACAGCAGTGCAGGTAGAGTGGTCTCAACTGCCAGCTCTTTACATTTTTGATGCATAGAAAGAAGTTTAAAAGAAGATCAAGTTGTGACTGTTTCAGGAGAATGCATTTTGACGTGATTGTTTTTTGCTTTATATATATATATATATTTTACTATAAATGCCAGGGATTTTCTAAAAAGGGAGAAAATTCTCTAGTCATTAGTTTATTCAATAAATATCTACTGAGCAGCTATTCTTTTGTTAAATTTTAATTTCTTTAAACATCTTTATTAGAGTATAATTGCTTTATACTCTAATATGTGGTGTGTTATTTTCTGTTTTATAACAAAGTGACTCAGCTATACATATACACATATCAGTTATACATATGTCTCCATATTTCTTCCCTCTTGCATCTCCCTCCCTCCCACCCTCCCTATCCCATCCCGCTAGGTGGTGACAAAGCACCGAGCTGATCTTCCTATGCTATGCGGCTGCTTCCCACTAGCTATCTATTTCAACTATAAATGCCAGGGATTTTCTAAAAAGGGAGATAATTCTCTAGTCATTAGTTTATTCAATAAATATCTACTGAGCAGCTATTCTTTTGTTAAATTTTAATTTCTTTAAACATCTTTATTAGAGTATAATTGCTTTATACTCTAATATGTGGTGTGTTATTTTCTGTTTTATAACAAAGTGACTCAGCTATACATATACACATATCAGTTATACATATGTCTCCATATTTCTTCCCTCTTGCATCTCCCTCCCTCCCACCCTCCCTATCCCATCCCGCTAGGTGGTGACAAAGCACCGAGCTGATCTTCCTATGCTATGCGGCTGCTTCCCACTAGCTATCTATTTCACGTTTGGTACTGTATATATGTCCGTGCCAATCTCTTACTTTGTACCAGCTTACCGTTCCCTCTCCCCATATCCTCAAGTCCACTCTCCAGTAGGGCTGCGTCTTTAATCCCATCTTGCCCTTAGGTTTTTCTTTTTTTTTCTTTTTTTTTTTAGATTCCACATATATGCGTTAGCATATGGTATTTGTTTTTCTTTCTGACTTACTTCACTCTGTATGACAGATTCTAAGCCCATCCCCTCACTAAAAATAACTCAATTTCATTTCTTTTTATGGCTGAGTAATATTCCATTGTATATATATGCCACATCTTCTATATCCATTGATCTGTTGATGGACACTAAGGATCCTTCCATGTCCTGGCTATTGTAAATAGAGCTACAATGAAGCTTTTGGTACGTGACTCTTTTTGAATTATGGTTTTCTCAGGGTATGTGCCCAGTAGTGGGGTTGCTGGGTCGTATGGTAATTCTATTTTTAGTTTCTTAAGGAACCTTCATACTGTTCTCCATAGTGGCTGTATCAATTTACATTCCCACCAACAGTACAAGAGGGTTCCCTTTTCTCCACACCCTCTCCAGCATTTATTGTTTCTAGAATTCTTCTCTGATTGCTATGGCTAAAACTTCCAAAACTATGTTGAATAATAGTGGTAAGAGTGGGCAAATTTGTCTTGTTCCTAATGTTAGTGGAAATGGTTTTAGTTTGTCACCATTGAGGACAATGTTGGCTATGGGTTTGTCATATATGGCCTTTATTATATTGAAGAAAATTCCCTCTGTGCCTACTTTCTGGAGGGTTTTTATCCTAAATGGGTGTTGAATTTTGTCAAAAGCTTTCTCTGCTCCTATTGAGATGATCATTTAGTTTTTCTCCTTCAAGTTGTTAATATGGTGTATCACATTGATTGATTTGCGTATATTGAAGAACCCTTGCATTCCTGGGATAAACCCCACTTGATCATGGTGTATTATCCTTTTAATATGCTGTTGGATTCTTTTTGCTAGTATTTTCTTGAGGATTTTTGCATCTCTGTTCATCAGTGATATTGGCCTATAGTTTTCTTTCTTTGTGACATCTTTGTGCAGTTTTGGTATCAGGTGATGATGGCTTCATAGAATCAGTTTGGGATTGTTCCTCTCTTTGCTATATTTGGAAGAGTCTGAGAAGGATAGGTGTTAGCTCTTCTCTAAATATTTGACAGAATTCACCTCTGAAGCCATCTGTTCCTGGTCTTTTGTTTGCTGGAAGATTTTTAATCACAGTTTCAATTTCAGTGCTTGTGATTGATCTGTTCATATTTTCTGTTTCTTTCTGGTTCAGTCACAGAAGGTTGTGCATTTCTAAGACTTTGTCCATTTCTCCCAGGTTGTCCATTTTATTGGCATAGAGTTGCTTGTAGTAATCTCTCATGATCTTTTGTATTTCTGAAGTGTCAGTTGTTACTTCCCCTTTTTCATTTCTAATTCTATTGATTTGACTCTTATCCCTTTTTTTTTGTGAGTCTGGCTAATGGTTTATCAATTTTGTTTATTTTCTCAAAGAACCAGCTTTTAGTTTTACTGATCTTTGCTATCATTCCCTTCATTTCTTTTTCATTTATTTCTGATCTGATTTTTATGATTTCTTTCCTTCTGCTACCTTTGGGTTTTTTTTTGTTTTTCCTTCTCTATTTGCTTTAGGTGTAAGGTCAGGTTTTTTATTTGAGATGTTTCCTGTTTCTTAATTAGGACTGTATTGTTATAAACTTCCATCTTAGAACTGCTTCTGCATTGGTTTTGTGTCATCGTGTTTTCATTGTCAATTGTTTCTAGGTATATTTTATTTCTTCCGTGATCTCTTGGTTATTAAGCAGTGTGTTGTTTAGCCTCCATGTGTTTGTATTTTTTACAGATTTTTTTCCTGTAATTGATATCTAGTCTCATAGCATTTTGATCAGAAAAGATACTTGATATGATTTCAATTTTCTTAAATTTACCAAGGCTTGATTTGTGACCCAAGATATAATCTATCCTGGAGAACGCTCCATGAGCACTAGAGAAGAATGTCTATTCTGTTGCTTTTGGATGGAGTGTCCTATAAATATCAGTTAAGTCCATCTTTTTTAATGCATCATTTAAAGCTTGTGTTTCCTTATTTATTTTCATATTGGATGATCTGTCTATTAGTGAAAGTGGTTTGTTACAGTCCCTTACTATGATTGTGTTATTGTCGATTTCCCCTTTTATGGCTGTTATTATTTGCCTTATGTATTGAGGTGCTCCTATGCTGGGTGCATAAATATTTACAATTGTTATATCTTCTTCTTGCTTTGATCCCTTGATCTTTATGTAATGTCTTTCTTTGTCTCTTGTAATAGTCTTTATTTTAAAGTCTATTTTGTCTAATATTAGAATTGCTACTCTAGTTTACTTCTGATTTCCATTTGCATGGAGTATCTTTTTCCATCCCTTCACTTTCAGTCTGTATGTGTCCCTAGGTCTGAAGTGAGTCTATTGTAGACAGCAAATATATGGGTCTTGTTTTTGTATCCATTCAGCCAATCTATGTCTTTTGGTTGGAGCATTTAATCCATTTATGTTTAAGGTAATTATCGATATGTATGTTCCTATTACCATTTTCTCAATTGTTTGGGGCTTGTTATGTAGGCCTTTTCTTTCTCTTGTGTTTCCTGACTAGAGAAGTTCCTTTAGCAGTTGCTGTAAAGCTGGTTTGGTGGTGCTGAATTCTCTTAGGTTTTGCTTGTCTCTAAAGGTTTTAATTTCTCCATCAAACCTGAATGAGACCCTAGCTGGGTAGAGTAATCTTGGCTGTAGGTTTTTCTCCTTCACCACTTTAAATATGTCCTGCCACTCCCTTCTCGCTTGCAGAGTTTCTGCTGATAGATCAGCTCTTAACCTTATAGGGATTCCCTTGTGTGTTATTTTTCCCTTGCTGCTTTTAATATTTTTTCTTTGTTTTTAATTTTTGATAGTTTGATTAATCTCTTTCTTGGCATGTTTCTTCTTGGATTTATCTTGCATGGACTCTCTCTGCTTCCTGGACTTGATTAACTATTTCCTTTCCCATATTGTGGAATTTTTCATCTATAATCTCTTCAAATATTTTCTCAGTCCATATCTTTTTCTCTTCTTCTTCTGGGATCTGTATAATTCGAATGTTGGTGTGTTTAATGTTGTCCCAGAAGTCTCTGAGATTATCCTCAATCTTTTTCATTCTTTTTTCTTTATTCTGCTCTGCAGTAGTTATTTCCACTATTTTATATTCCAGGTCACTTATCCTTTCTTCTGCCTCAGTTATTCTTCCATTGATCCCTTCTAGAGAATTTTTAATATAATTTATTGTGTTTTTCATCACTGTTTGTTTGCGCTTTAGTTCTTTTAGGTCCTTGTTAAACGTTTCTTGTATTTTCTCCATTCTATTTCCAAGATTTTAGGTCATCTTTACTATCACTATTCTGAATTCTTTTTCAGGTAGACTGTGTATTTCCTCTTCATTTGTTATGTGTGTTGGGTTTTTGCCTTGCTCCTTCAACTGCTGTGTGTTTCTCTGTCTTCTCATTTTGTTTAACTTACTGTGTTTGGGGTCTCTTTATCACAAGCTGCAGGTTCATAGTTCCCATTGTTTTTGGTGTCTGTCCCAAGTGGCTAACATTGGTTCAGTGGGTTGTGTAGGCTTCCTGGTGGAGTACCTGTATTCTGGTGCATGAGGCTGGATCTTGTCTTTCTGTTGGGCAGGTCCATGTCTGGTGGTATGTGTTGGGGTGTCTGTGGCCTTCTTATGATTTTAGGCAGCACTGTGTTAATGGATGGGGTTGTGTTCCTGTCTTGCAACTTGTTTGGCATAGGGTGTCCAGCAGTGTATCCACTGGTCATTGAGTGGAGCTGGATCTTGGCATTGAGATGGAGATCTCTCGAGATTTTCACCATTTGATATTACGTGGAATAGGGAGGTCTCTTGTGGACCAGTATCCTGAACTTGGCTCTCCCACTTCAGCAGCATAGCCCTGAATCCTGGCTGGAGTGCCAAGAGCCTGTCATCCATGCAGCTCAGAGTGAAAGGGAGAAGAAAAAGAAAGAAAGAAAGAAAGAAAGAAAGAAAGAAAGAAAGAAAGAAAGAAGAAAATAAAATTAAAAGAAATAATTATTAAGAAAAAAAGTTTTTAAGGCAAAAAAAAAAAAAAGAAAAAAGGACAGACAGAACCCTAGAACAATTGGTAAAAGCAAAGTTATACAGACTACAGACAAAATCACACACAGAAGTATACACATACACACTCACAAAAAGAGAAAAAGGGGGGGGGGAATATATATATATCATTGCTCCCAAAGTCCACCTCCTCAATTTGGAATGATTCGTTGTCTCTTCAGGTATTCCACAAATCCATGGTACATCAAGTTGATTTTGGAGATTTAATCCACTTGAGCAGTTATTCTATATCAGCCATTCTTCTGCAGACTTAAAATTAATCAGTGATCAAAAATACAAACATAAACAAGATCTTAGAGTAATTAAATTCTAATCAGAGAGTCAGACAATAAACTGTACATAATCAATGGATTAAAATATGTAAGGTAGAATCTGATAATGGTATTAAATGAAATGAACAGATTAGGAGGAATCACCGGTGCTAGGAACGGTGGGTTGTACTTCTAAATTGGGCTAGGGGAACTTCCATGGTTGTGCAGTCATTAAGAATCTGCATGTTGGGGATGAGGGGAAGATGGCAGAAGAGTAAGACACGGAGATCACCTTCCTCCCCACAGATACACCAGAAATACATCTACTTGTAGAACAACTGCTATAGAACACCTACTGAAACGCTGGCAGAAGACCTCAGACCTCCAAAAAGCAAGAAACTCCACAGGTACCTGGGTAGGGCAAAAGAAAAAGCAGAGACAAAAGAATAGGGACGGGACATGCACCAGTGGGAGGGAGCTGTGAAGAAGGAAAGGTTTCCACACACTAGGAAGCCCCTTTGTGGGCGGAGACTGTGGGTGGCAGAAGGGGGGAGCTTCGGAGCCACACAGGAAAGCACAGCAACATGGGTGTGGCGGGCAAAGCGGAGAGATTCCCGCACAGAGGATAGGTGCCAACCAGCACTCACCTGCCCGAGAGGCTTCTTTGCTCACCCACCGAGGCAGGCAGGGCTGTGAGCTGAGGTTTGGGCTTTGGTTGGATCACCGGGAGAGGACTGGGGATGGCGGCGTGAACACAGCCTGAAAGGGTTAGTGCGCCATGGATAGCCGGGAGGGAGTCCGGGAAAAGGTCTGGAGCTGCCGAAGAGGCAAGAGACTTTTTCTTCCCCCTATGTTTCCTGGTGCACGAGGAGAGGGGATTAAGAGTGCTGCTTAAAGGAGCTACAGAGATGGGCATGAGCCACGGCTAAACGTGTGGACACCAGAGACAGGCAGGAGACGCTTGCTGCTGCCGACACCAAGAAGCCTGTGTCCAAGCACAGGTCACTATCCACAGCCCGCCACTGCCAGGTTCCCGGGATCCAGGAAGAACTTCCCCAGGAGAACGCACGGCAAGCCTCAGGCTGGTGCAACGTCATGCCTGCCTCTGCTGCCGCAGGCTCGCCCTGCACTCCGTGCCGCTCCCGCCCCCTGACCTGAGTGAACCAGAGCCCGCGAATCAGCGACTCCTTTAACCCCATCCTGTCTGAGCGAAAAACTGACACCCTCCAGTGACCTAAAGGCAGAAGCAGGGCCAAATCCAAAGCTGAGCCCCTGGGAGCTGTGAGAACAAAGAAGAGAAAAGGAAATCTCTCCCAGCAGCCTCAGGAGCAGTGGATTAAAGCTCCACAATCAACTTGATGTACCCTGCATCTGTGGAATACATGAATAGACAACGAATCATCCCAAATTGAGGAGGTGGACTTTGAAAGCAAGATATATGATTTTTTTTCCCTTTTCCTCTTTTTGTGAGTGTCTATGCTTCTGTATGAGATTTTGTCTGTATAGCTTTGCTTCCACCATTTATCCTAAGGTTCTATCCATCCGTTTTTTTCTTTTTTAAATTTTTTTCTTAATAATTATTTTTTAATTTAATAACTTTATTATATTTTACTTTATTTAATTTTACTTTATCTTCTTTCTTTCTTCCCTTTCTCCTTCCTTCCCTCCTTCCTCTCACTGTCCCTCCATCCCTCCCTCCTTTCTTTCTTTCTTTTCTTTTTCTTTATTCTTTCCTTCCTTTCTTTCATTCTTTCTTTCTTCCTTCCTACTTCTACTAATTCTTTCTCTCTAGTTTTTCTCCTTTTTATTCTGGGCCGTGAGGGTGTAATGCTCTTGGTGCTGTAGCCAGGAGTCAGTGCTGTGCCTCTGAGGTGGGAGAGCCAACTTCAGGACACTGGTAAACAAGACACCTCCCCGCTCCATATAATATCAAATGGCAAAAATCTCCCAGAGATCTCAATCTCAATGCCAGCACCCAGCTTGACTCAACGATCAGCAAGCTAGAGTGCTGGACAACCTATGCCAAACAACTAGCAAAACAGGAACACAACCCACCCATTAGCAGAGAGGCTGCCAAACTCATAATAAGTCCACAGACACCCCAAAACACACCACCAGATGTGGACCTGCCCACCAGAGAGACAAGATCAAGCCTCATCCAAAAGAACACAGTCACTAGATCCCTCCACCAGGAAGCCTACCAACCCACCGAACCAACCGTAGCCCCTGGGGAGAGACACTAAAAACAACGGGAGCTATGAACCTGCAGCCTGCATAAAGGAGACCCCAAACACAGTAAGATAAGCAAAATGAGAAGACAAAAAAACACACTGCAGAAGAAGGAGCAAGATAAAAACACACCAGACCTAACAAATGAAGAGGAAATAGGCAGTCCACCTGAAAAGGAATTCAGAATAATGATAGTACAAACGATCCGAAATCTTGGGAATAGAATAGACAATAGAAGAGACAAAGAAGGACACTACATAATGATCAAGGGATCGGTCCAAGAAGAAGATTTAACAATTGTTAATATTTATGCACCCCTCATAGGAACACCTCAATACATAAGGCAAATACTAACGGCCAAAAAAGGGGAAATCAACAGTAACATTCATAGTAGGGGATTTTAACACCCTACTTTCGCCAATGGACAGATCATCCAAAATGAAAATAAATAAAGAAACACAAGCTTTAAATGATACATTAAACAAGATGCACTTAATGGATATTTATAGGACACTCCCTCCAAAAACAACAGAATACACATTTTTCTCAAGTGCTCATGGAATATTCTCCAGGAAAGATCATATCTTGGGTCACATATCAAGACTTGGTAAATTTAAGAAAATTGAAATTGTATCAGTATGTGATAAACCAAAGCCAAAATCATCCTCAATGGTGAAAAACTGAAAGCATTTCCACTAAGATCAGGAACAAGACAAGGTTGCCCACTCTCACCACTCTTATTCAACATAGTTATGGAAGTTTTAGGCACAGCAATGAGAGAAGAAAAAGAAATAAACGGAATCCAAATCAGAAAAGAAGACATTAAGCTGTCACTGTTTGTAGATGACATGATACTATACATAGAGAATCCTACAGATGCTACAAGAAGAATAAACCTACCTATGAAGACAAAGACCTATATGCAGAAAATTATAAGACACTAATGAAGGAAATTAAAGATGATACAAATAGATGGTGAGATATACCATGTTCTTGGATTGGAAGAATCTACATTGTGGAAATGATTCTGCTACCCAAAGCAATCTATAGATTCAATGCAATCCCTATCAAACTACCACTGGCATTTTTCACAGAACTAGAACAAAAAATTTCACAATTTGTATGGAAACACAAAAGACCCCGAATAGCCAAAGCAATCTTGAGAACGAAAAACGGAGCTGGAGGAAACAGGCTCCCTGTCTTCAGAATATACTACAAAGCTACAGTAATGAAGAGAGTATGGTACTGGCACAAAAACAGAAAGATAGATCAATGGAACAGAAAGCCAAGAGATAAACCCACAACACATATGGTCACCTTATCTTTGATAAAGGAGCCAGGAATGTACAGTGGAGAAAGGACAGCCTCTCCAATAAGTGGTGCTGGGAAAACTGGACAGGTACATATAAAAGTATGAGATTAGATCACTCCCTAACACCATACACAAAAGTAAGCTCAAAACGGATTAAAGACCTAAATGTAAGGCCAGATACTATCAAACTCTTAGAGGAAAACATAGGCAGAACACTCTGTGGTATAAATCACAGCAAGATCATTTTTAACCCACCTCTGAGAGAAATGGAACTAAAAAGAAAATTTAAAAATGGGACGTAAAGAAACTTCAAAGCTTTTGCACACCGAAGGACACCATAAGCAAGACCAGAAGACAGCCCTCAGAATGGGAGAATATATTTGCAAATGAAGCAACTGATGAAGGATTAATTTCCACAAGTTACAAGCAGCTCATGCAGCTGAATAACAAAAAAGCAAACAACCCAATCCAAAAATGGGCAGAAGACCTAAATAGACATTTCTCCAAAGAAGGTATACAGACTGCCAACAAACACATGAAAGAATACTCAACATCATTAATCATTAGAGAAATGCAAGTCAAAACTCCAATGAGATATCATCTCACACCAGTCAGAATGGCCATCATCAAAATATCTAGAAACCATAAATGTTGGAGAGTGTGTGGAGAAAAGGGAACACTCTTGCACTGCTGGTGGGAATGTGAATTGGTACAGCCATATGGAGAACAGTATGGAGGTTCCTTAAAAAACTACAAATAGAACTACCATATGACCCAGCAATCCCACTACTGGGCATATACCCTGAGAAAGCCATAATTCAAAAAGAGTCATGTACCAAAATCTTCATTGTAGCTCTATTTACAATAGCCCAGAGATGGAAACAACCTAAGTGCCCATCATCGGATGAATGAATAAAGAAGATGTGGCACATATATACAATGGAATATTACTCAGCCATAAAAATAAACGAAATTGAGCTATTTGTAATGAGGTCGATAGACCTAGAGTCTGTCATACAGAGTGAAGTAAGTCAGAAAGAAAAAGACAAATACCGTATGCTAACACATATATATGGAATTTAAGAAAAGAAAAGTCATGAAGAACCTAGGGGTAAGACAGGAATAAAGACACAGACCTACTAGAGAACGGACTTGAGGATATGGGGAGGGGGAAGGGTGAGCTGTGACAAAGTGAGAGAGGGACATTGACAATATATACACTACCAAATGTAAGGTAGATAGCTAGTGAGAAGCAGCCGCGTAGCACAGGGTGATCAGCTTGGTGCTTTGTGACCGCCTGGAGGAGTGGGATAGGGAGGGTGGGAGGGAGAGAGAGGCAAGAGGGAAGAGATATGGGAACATATGTATATGTATAACTGATTCACTGTTATAAAGCAGAAACTAACACACCATTGTAAAGCAAGTATACCCCAATAAAGATGTTAAAAAAAAAAGATGTGGTACATATATACAATGGTATACTACTCAGGCATAAGAATAACGAAATAATGCCATTTGCACGCAACATGGATGCAAATAGAGATTTTCATACTAAGTGAAATAAGTCAAAAAGAGAAAGATAAATTCCATATGATATCACTTATATGTGGAATCTAAAACACAACACAAATCAACAACAACAACAAAAAAAGAATCTGCATGCCAATGCAGGGGACATGGGTTTGAACTCTGGTCCGGGAAGATCCCACATGTCGCGGAGCACCTATGCCCCTGCACCACAACTATTGAGCCTGCACTCTAGAGCCCATGAGCCACAACTACTGAAGCCCACGCACCTATAACCTGTGCTCCGAAACAAGAAAAGCCACCGCAATGAGAAGCCCGTGCACCACGACAGAGAACAGCCCCCACTCACCGCAATTAGAGAAAGCGCACATGCGTCAATGAAGACCCAATGCAGCCAAAAACAACTAAATAAATTTTAAAATAAATAAATGAATAAATTGGGTGGGAAAATAAAACAACAAGGTAAGCCATTGGGGGATCACATTTAAGCAAAGAGTTGAAGGGCAGAAGGAGTTAAACATGAAGCTATCTGGAGAGAACAATGTCTCAGGCAGAGAGAATAGCCAGTGAAAGACCCTAAAAAGGAGCATCCTTAAACATTCAAAGAAAAGCAAGCTGGCCATTGAGTTGCAATGGAGGAAGAGAGTAGCTGGGGATGAGATAGGAGTGGAGACAGATCACGTAGGACTTTGTGAGCTATTATAGAGACTTTGGCCCTTCTAAGTTAGGGACTCATTATGAGGATTTCAGAAGATGACTGACAAAATCCAATTGTTTCACCAAAAATTAGCCCAGCTATTTTGTCAGGTATAGAGTCTGACTGTATTATAGGGAGTCAGAGAGACCAGAAAGCACTATAGCAACAATCTAGGTTAGGGATAATGACCACTCACACCAGGATAATAGCAGTTAGAGATGGAGAGAATTAACTGGTTTGTAATATATTTTAAAGTTTGAACCAAAGTTTCCTGGCAGGTACAAAATGACTAAAAGTCTGTTGGCCTAAAGAGCTGGAAGAACTAAGCTGCTCTCACCTAAAATAGGAAATCATGTAGCAAGTGTGGATTTGGAAGCAAAAGGACAGGTCAGTTTTGGACAATTTTAAGTTTGAAATATCATGTAACTGTTGAGTGGGCAGTTGTATGTATGAGAGAAGTCCAGACTAATTATATAAATTTGAAAGTCAACTGCATAAAATTGGAATTTTAAGCCATAGTATCATTGAGGGAGTGAATATAGACATTAAAAAAAAAAAAAAAAAAAAAAGACCGAGCCCCAGGGTATTCCATCAGTGAGGCATGGATCAAGTATAGGAAGCAGTAAAGGAGACTAAGAAGACACAGTAGAGATGGTGGAGGAAAATCAGAAGGATGCAGATTTCTGAAAGTCAGGTGAGGAAAGTGTATTAAGGAGGAGGATTTCATCAACTGAAGTCAAGTGTTTCAAAAATATCAAATAAGATGAGGACTGAGATTTGGCCAGTATATTTAGTAACACAGAAGTGACTTGTGATCTTAATAAGCACAGTTTCAATGGAAGGATGGGGCCAAAATCTGGCTGGGAGGGGAAAAGCAGGGGCTAAGAGATAATTAGAGGTGAGGTACTTGAAAGAGTGAACACAGAAACTACAAAGAAGAACAGAAGAATGGACTGTATTTTGTGGGGAAAGTAGGGTCAAGAAAATTTTTTGTTTGTTTGCTTTTGTTTTTCTTAAGATGGGAAAAATAACATCATGCTTGTGAACTGCTGGGAAAAATAGTTTAAGAAAAAGAAAACATAATACGAGAGAGGTACTGAATTTCTGGAGCAATGTCTCTATGTGAGTGAGAGGTGCTGAGGCCTAATGCACCCATGAGAGTTTTGGTTTGAATGAGGAGTTTATGTACCAATGTGCTGTCAGATCTTCTAGCTACAGGTGTTGGTAGGTTGGTAGATATGGTGCTGGGATGTGGGGAATTTCTCCAGCTATGAATGATTCAGTGTTCTCAGTGAAGAAGAAAGCAAGGGTATCAGCTGAAAGGGAAGGCCACAAGGGAAGTATTCAAAGTCTGAGAAAGAAGATGTGAGAAAACCTTCCAACACAGTGGAGGGTTAAGCAGCCTAGTAAAATGTTCTATGATTGCTGGGCATAATGAAGGGACTACTTTGAAGTTTGTGGCATGAATTTAAAGTAGGAACAGTCAAGGTGTGTGTATGTTTTTCTCCAGTCATATTCAGCTTTGGGGCTACAGGCACAAAATTTTGATGGAATAGTAATAATAGGAGTTAGCTGGGAAGATAGGACAAAGTGATCCAAGAGCAGAGTGCATGAAATTGAGATAATAGAAGGGTTGCCATTATTTATGTCTTCTATGAGGAAAAAAAAATCATAGAAGAATCAATTTTGACCACTTGAAGTCAAAATAAAGATAGAATAACTACAGCCTGTAAAATATAGTAAACAGATTGATTTAAAATAATTCATTCAGTTTCTTCCATGTATGTTATTGAGAATCTATATGAGTGAACAAAACAGACCCAGATCCTACCACCGTGGAGCTTAATTTGAGGGTTAGAAAGAGATATTAATAATTCTAATTGAGACATGCACGTTTTTAATACTGTGTAATAGGAAGAACTAACCTGGTCTGTTGGAGAGCTTGGTCCTTGGAGACTTCACTGGAATAAGGGCTATTTTAGTTGAGATTTGAAGAATGAGGTGTGAGGTATAAGTTGTATGGGACAGAAAACAGAGGAAACTGCCTGTGCAAAGACCCTGTGTACAGCAGACGAAATGGAAGATGCTGATTATGGAAGAACAGAAAATTGGTAGTGTGAGGAGTAATACAAGATGAGGCTGGAGAGATAGCTGGTTAAGAGCCAGCTCATGCAGTAATATGTCTACTACTCATTCGTACTTTCTAATAGGGGAATGGGATGCCTGCAGACAGGATATTTTTTTAATATTGTATCTTTTTTAATATTGAGAGAATGGATTAGAGGTGTGCAAGAGTGAAACAGAGATAGAGAACACTGAAGAACGGACATTTTTGGTGGAGAAGGGATGGTTCAAAAATAGTTTCCACATACTGCGTTTGAAGTGACTGAAACATCTAACTGTCTATGTCAAGTAGTCCAAACCATATTCTGAGAATAAGAAAGATGTAGGTCTTTGAAGATTGAGAGGAAAATTCTGAGATAGTTATTGAAGAGCATGAGCAAGCTACATGAGTTAACGTTGATGCTGAAGGGCTAAAGCATAAAAATAAAACAATTATGTCACAACATGGATGAACACTGAAGGCATAATGCTAAGTTAAATGTCAGACAGAGAAAATCAAATACCATATCATCTCATTTACATGTGGAATCTAAAATCATTGAAGTCATAGAAACAGATAGTAGAATGGAGGTTTCCAGGGATAGAAGGGTGGGGCAAATTGGGAGATGTTGGTCAAAGGATACAAACTTCCAGTTATAGGATGAATAAGTTCCAGGAATCTAATGTACAGCATGGTGACTATAGTTAACAACACTGTATTCTATACTTGAAAGTTGCTATGAGAGTAGAGCTTTAATGTTCTCACCAGCACCACAACAAAATGGTAATTATATGAGGTAAAGGATGTGTTAGCTAACCTTATTGTGGTAAACATTTCATAATATATATATGTATCAAATCATCACATTGTATACTTTAAACTCACATAATGTAAAATGTCAATTTTATTTCAATTAAGCAGGGGAAAAAACCAATTATGCCAATAGGTTATATAAGCCAACAAGAAATATAAGTTTGTAGCCTTACAGTAGAATGTCTGAATTGGGGATCTTAAGGTGGAACTGTTTTGGGGGGCAAAAGGTATAGAATACAGCAATGGAAATGAGAATCTCAGGTGGATGGGGAAACACCAGTTCATGCAAGTGGTCAGGCCATTAGTAGCCTAAGTGTTTCATATGATGTGACCCAGAGATAAGTGGGATGTGAGCAGGTGCACAACTGCTGCTTGAGAGATGCTAAAGGAGGAGGTCAGGTTAAGGCAAACATGGAAGAAACTGAGGTTATGTAACAGTTTGTTGATTATGGGTCAGGAATAGCAAATGGCACAGTGAAATGGTTTAGGAGAGTGTAGAAGGGGTGAGAGACTGGATCAGTGAAGAGAAGCCTGAAGATTATAAGAATGTGAACTTGGGAGTATTTGGATGAACAGAGTGTCTGAAGACAGCAGAAATGCCAAGTGGCAGATTTCACTTCAGAGCCCTAGTGGGCCCTCACCTTCCCCGGGTTACTGAAGTCTGGAAAAGATGCCCAGCATTTCACGGTGGGACAGGGGTCAAGCTTTCTTGATCTCTTTGGGTGACAGCTGTGGGGAGCCCCCAGGGAACATTTCTTTTATTAAATTGTATTATTCAACAGCTCAGTTGTACTTCAATTCTGTGAAAAGTTAAGTTTACAAGAAAGAAAGAAAGATAGAAAGAAAGGAAAGAAAGAAGGAAGAAAGAAAGAAAGAAAGAAAGAAAGAAAGAAAGAAAGAAAGAAAGAAAGAAAGAAAGAAAGAAAGAGAAAGAAAGAAAGGAAGAATAATAGCTCTTAGTGAGGGTTGGGAGCATGAATTGCTTTATCCCCAAGGAGCAACCCAATGCCCTGTGGGCTGATCTAGAAAGCAAACTCTCTAATGTAAAGTATGTATTTTCATTTTCTGCTGCTTGATGGCACTTCACTTTGGATAAAGTGATATGTAACCCTACCATAAATGAAGACTCTTCCGCTGAGGTATCGAAGTCTTCAGTTAACTGATTCTTTTATTCAAGCAAGTTTTTGATAATAGTCAATCTATGAGAACCCTTTTTTTTTTTTTTTTTTTTTGCGGTACGTGGGCCTCTCACTGTTGTGGCCTCTCCCATTGCAGAGCACAGGCTCCGGACGCGCAGGCTCAGCGGCCATGGCTCATGGGCCCAGCCGCTCCGCGGCACGTGGGATCCTCCCGGACAGGGGCACGAACCTGCGTCCCCTGCATCGGCAGGCGGACTCTCAACCACTGCGCCACCAAGGAAGCCCGAGAACCCATTATTTGCTAAATGAATCATTCCCACACCCTCATAACTTGTATCATGAAAGCAATGACTAAAGCATGTGAAATCTCTTTACGTAATGTGATTTTTCACCTTGGTCAAAAAATTTTTATGAGTTCTGGCTGTTCATTAACTGTCATGTATGGAGTGTACCATATCCAGGCTCTATTCTGAGCTTCTGAAAGGAAACAACAACAAAAGAAAGCTTCAGCCAAATGTTTACTATTTGAATTGCTACCCTGAATTTCTGCCTCATTTGTACCTTAGTGAATACTTTTAGATAATTTAGGAATAAAAAAGAGGTTTACTTTAAGCTCTCTCTTTTTGAACCGAAAGCACTGAACAGGCCCTTGTGAGAAAAATGACACTTCTGCATCCTGTTTCCTCACTCCCCAGAATTCAAGTCATCTCAGATAGCAGGTATTCCCTTCATTAATTGGGAGAAAGACTGAGAACAAGACCGGTCCAAAACCTCAACCTTAAAAGGCCCACACCCCAAACTTCAAATGACCATAAATCTTCTTTGCTCTCTGAATTTGGTAATCCCACTTCTTTGCTTAAGAAAACTAGTAATATTAGTAATTCTAATAGAGATTGAATGTTTACTTTGAACCATTTATAAGTAACTGGCTATGTTCTTGGCAGGAGCATTTACATCTCTAATTTACTAACAGATGAAGAAACTGACTGATGGAACCTTTCAATAGCTTCCCCTGAACCACACAAATTTTTGAACAGGAGGGCCAGATTTTTATGCAAGAAGCCCAACTCCAAAGTTGGGCTTATGTGTTAAAGACTTATGTGTTTAACACACAAAGACTTATGTGTTAAAAATTGTACTTTACCACCTTAAGGAGGCTGAAAGAGGGGGTAGACTGAAATAGCAGTCAACTACCTTTCCTCCCAGAATATAAGATTTTGTTTTATTGCCTCTCAATCTCTTTCTACAGTGATTTGACACCCTAGATGACCCCTTTTTTTCTTTATATATTTTTCCTTTCATGTTCTGAAATAAAATTCATGGTATGCAATAAAGGACTGACTCAGCAGACTTGGCTTGCCAAAATCCTGCATGTTCTGAAACAAAGGTTTGGCCCTTGCCTAGCTCCTGGAAGGTAATTTCTAATCCTGTGGAATATCATGCCTGAAAATAGTGCCTTTGTTTACCTTGACCATGGAGATAGTTTATGCTAACAAAGTTAGTATGGTGAGGGCTTTGGGTCACACAATATCAACTTGATCTCAGAGGTCCTGGAGACTGAGTAAATAAGGTCAGCCATGTGGGCACTCCATAACTACATGACTGATTTTCAATAAAAACCCTGGACACTGTGGCTTAAATGAGCTTCCCTGACTGGCAATACTTCATACATGTTGTCCCATAAATTGCTGACAGAATTAAGAACTGACCATGTGACTTCACTGGGAGAGGACAATTGAGCTTGTGCCTGATCTCTCTGGACACTTCTGTATGCATACAAGATGTTTATGGTAAAAAAGAACAGATGAAAGAAAACCAATTTGTAATAAAATAATAGATATTTAAATATGGAATTGTTTGTACATGACTATAATACACGATGTAGTCAGATGCTTGAACTTAGACCTAAAGCCACTGGGAGCATTTATCATTGGAGGCATGACTTTTCCAAATGGTTAACAATTCTTGGTAAATTTCCAAACAAAGTAAAGTATAATCTTCCCTCAATAACTCTATTTCTGGAAAATTAAATATATTTCAATGCTACACAAAAGATATTTTGTGCTATATGTAAACAGAGTTTATCTGGTTTGGGATAATGATAAGTAGACTTTTCATTTACCTGGATGTCCTGTGGATCAATTAAAAGTCATGCAGTATGCAGGATAATTTTTTATTGGAAAGGAGATGCCCTGGTACTTTCTCATTAAATGAGACAGGACTGTGACACCCCAAAACACCTCCCTGGGAACAGTGTCATTCCTGTTGATAACTACTGATCTAATGATATTACTTCTTTCTCCATGGTTTAAGTCTGTGTGAAATTTCTAATCTCTCTCCTATTGGTCATAGTTTCCTAAATTCCTTCTTAAGCAACTGGAGATCTTATAGCAGTTTATACGCATACGTGAGTACAGCTAGTGGCACAACAAACACAGTAAGAAAATATTTTTAGATATTTACTGATTTTGCTTTTTCTTCCTTGCTCCTTGAGTTGACCTTTTTCCACCTCTTTCTTCTTCCACTTTCCACAGTGAAAGCAGCTATATTTTCCACGATTATTTTCTCAGGGGAGAAATATGACAGAGGAAAAAAAGAGTTTCTTGCTGGCTATTTTGCTTCAAAAGCTTCTGTCATTGGGGCATGAAGAGGACTTAGTCAAATTGAGGCAGCGCTTTCCCTCACTTCAACTCCCATGAGACTAGAGCAAGTTTCTACAGGCTGGGTGGTGGGGAGCTGAGCCAGGATGAAACTACGTGACATGATTCAATTATATGGACAAGAATCCTTTGCTTTTTAATTATACGGGAAGCAAAGGATCAACCTGAGGGAGCATTTTATTCAAGGACCTGGCAGCTGGGAGGAAAGCTGACCTTCCCCAGTTCCATTAGAGAGAGAACTGCCCATCACCCATTCCCAGTACCTAAACTTCCTACTGATTAAGAGGGCTTCCCTTAGTCCACAATCGACTCTAAACTGAGTGCCACTTAGCAGGTAGTGATGTCTGCCTATACTGTATTGCTGTTTGATCCTTTCTGATGTATTCTGATTACTACTGACTCACCTAGATCTCTTGCCAATATCCCTGGATTAAAGAAGGGGTGGAGATTAGATCTGTAATAGAAATGAATTTAGGGAAAATCACTGGAACTGTTTGTGAGTAGGGATGCAGCTCAAGATCTTCCTGAGCTGATGGATATGCTAATACATATATATTATGGTAGCAAAATCAGAGCCAACACAAGTGTGGTGTCAACTCAAACTCAGATACAAATAAAGATGCTCACCTCATTCCTCCTTATAGCAGAGAAAATGGTTTGGCTATTCAAGGATGAGATTTTATTTGCTTGTTTCTTTGTTCTTTTCATGTGAGAAGGCAAGGGGTACAGGAAGAAGTGGCAGTTGGTGTTTCTTTTGCTTTGATTTTGTATTTGTTGTCTTGGTTTGGCTTTGGAAGCACACAGATATTGACAGCAGATGACTAAGCTCATTTCTATAGATGTGGGTGCTTTGTGGGGACTTCCATGAATGTACAAGACTGTGCAAAATTGAACTCCTGTTGGCCACTGATTCATTGTCTTTTGAAGGACAATAGATTGAGTATGGACAGACGCTTTGTCCCACTTAGTTCAGATTGCCCCTCACTTCCCTTCATCCTCCATATTCCTTCTTTTTTTCCTTTTTCCCAGTCTTCATCTTTGAGAACTTTCTGACATTCTAAAAAGTACAAGATTAGAAGTTGGCTGCTGTGGTTCTTGTTTCAGGTGGAACTTGTTTTGATGTAACTTTACCAATAGAGGCCTACCCTGAACACAGCTGTATGGGTGCTTCACAAGGTCCTCAGAATCACCATGCCAGAACACAAGGGCCATATGCTTAGTGAACAACTGCCCAATAATCACATGAACAGTTTCTGAAAGGGACTTATAAGAATTACATTGAGTAACTGGATTAAGTGTGTATAACAGACAGAGCAAGATCGGAATAACAATATACACTGGAGTAACTTTTTACTAAACATGTTTTAAATTTCAAAATTCTTCTAAGCCCTCATCATATTGACCTGTCTAATACAATGATAGTATCACATTAAGGAAAACAAATGAGAGTTTTGTAGGTATATCAATATTTGGGAGTTAGCAAGCCTGGCTGCTGACTGCAATGTTGGTGCCCACCCACTCCCCAACCCAGTCACAGCTGGACACTGATGCTATCCATATCTCAGGTTAATACTATGTTCTCTGTGTTTTTCAGCCTCTTTAATCAAACAGGGTAGACCCAGAGAACCTAGAATTCATAGTCATGTGTACATGTTCACATAGAGTTTTTTGCTTAGGGTTTTGTTTTGAGGAGAGGGGCAGATGGTGATGTTTTGTATTTGAATTTCATGCTCTTCCACCAGACATAAACAAAAGTGTATAAATGTAATGGGGAGGCACCTCCCAGTTCCTTCTGGGCTTTGCTTTCCAGGTTGAAAATCTGAGGTATGCCTGATAAGTAAAATATAGGGTACAGAAAAGGGGTGCAACTGCCTATCTCCAGGCTATGTACCCATTCTCTCTTCCAAAGTAATGTTTGGCCCCTTTTGTTCCTCTCATGAGTATTGTTTCCCATTATGGACTCTGTTACTAGTTCTGCCAAGCACACTATTTATCAGCATACCGAGAGTATTAGTCAGCTAGGGCTGCTATAACAAAATACCACAGGCTGGGTGGCTTAAACAACACATTTATTTTCACATAGTTCTGGAGGCTGAAAGTCCAAGATTAAGGTGCTAGCAGGGTTGGTTCTGTTCAGACCTCTGTTTTTGTCTAGAAGATGACCACCTTCTCAGTGTGGCCTTACATGGTCTTTCTTTTGTGCATGCATTGACAGAGAGAGATATCTGGTGTCTCTTCCTCTTCTTGTAAAGACACCAGTCCTATTGGATTAGGGACCCACACTACGACCTCATTTAACCTTAAATACCTCCTTAAAGGCCCTGTCTCGAAATACAGCCACACCGAGAGTTAGGGGTTCAAAATAAGAATCGCCTGGGGGAGGGGCGTGTGGAGGTGGGGACACAATGCAGTTTATAACGCTGAGTATCTTGTTAAAGAAAGGATTTGATAACCCAAATTCTATTCATTATCCAGTCTCTGTCTTTCCCTTGGCCTTATTCTTTCTCAGTTTCTCTGTCTCTATTACTCTCTAGCAGCATCCTCTTTGACTTATTTTTTCATTTATATGTCATCTGTACTTTAGCACTGAAAAGTATCTCTAGCTCCTGAATTTTGGTAAAAAGAGAACAAATTACAAGTTGAGTAGAGTCTGAAATTATTTTCCTTAACTGCCCAGAAGTCACTGAATCCCTAATATTTCCATTCAATATGAAAAATCCCCTCCTCTTTGCAGCTACTTGAAATCTGATGCCTGCTATATGCAGACAACATCAGCTTCATATGTTAAGTCTTGCCTGTGACGCATTTCACCAAAGTTTTTTGCCATTCTTCTCCAACTTAAAGATATATTTCAGGTTCTAGTACCCAAAACAATCATATTTTATTATCTGTTTGAGAACATTTTGTCTTTCTCCCTGAATCACAAAGTGACTTTACCAGTTAACTTCCTACTATTGAAATAAAATCTAAATAACTTCCTGAGCTATGCTTGTATCTAAACACATGTGACAAAATTGAACAACACTGAACTTGTTCTATTTCACTTAGTGTAAACCACCTCATCAAACCACCTTTCTGTGAACAATAAGAAATCTGAAATTCTTGCAGTTTTAAAGAAAACACTGTATATATTCTGAAGAGTTTATGCAGTGAAATTTAAGGGTTAGACAACAATTTACTGCCCCAGGGGAAAGATTACCACCCTTGATAGAAATTAACCTCTTTGCTACTCTGTCCTTTCCTCTTCCTTCCTCACTCAGCCATGAATTTAATTCTTTCACTCCTTCTATGGGCAGTCAAAATTGCACACCCTTCAAATAGTGTTCCCTTAAGATTCCAACATGCAGATTTTTTACTCTCTCAGCTTTTATGCTATAAAAACTAGAACTTCATGACATATATATTGGATTTCTCTCTCTGTTTCCTTGTCAAAATTCTAAAATTTGCAGCAACAAAGCCATGATTTCCTTTTATCGTACATAATATAGAACTAGGCACACATCAGGATTATAAGAAATAGTTTTTACTTTGACTTGATATGGTCAATTCTTAATTCAATTAATAATACCCTTCCAAATTGTTAATTGCACAAAAAACCATTGGTTTATTAAAAAAAAACAAAAACATGCTAAGGTACATGATCATATTAGTGGAGTAAATAAAACATATAGTATATTTTTGTTTTAACTGTCTCAATTGTTGTATTATCGATTTAGCCTTTCTCCTGGAGATAACTAATGCGAGAGCACTCTTAGAATATGTAATGGTTAATTTTTGCAACAAAAAAATTGTTATACATTATTTTTTCTTCCAGCAAATATATAATATTCTCTTTAGCGAAGAATTTAGATGTAAAAAACCATTACATTCTAATCAAAGAAATAACCCTTTCAGCTTGATAGTTAGCATTATCACAGGGAATAGAGATTTGCTAAAACTAGATATCAAAGGTAATGAACTACTGGTATTTGGTCTGATTTTAGATCAGATTCCTTACAGAACTTGTATTGGACAGTGCTGTGAGTATAAATAAGGACAGCAATGACATTTCTTGGAAACTAAGAAAATTAGAAACAAGGGCAAGGCAATAAGAGGTTAGATGACTACAAAATAACTCATCAAGAGAATCAAAATCAAAATAAGGATGCTTGAAAACTTCAGTGCTCTAAATGAGACTCAGAAAAAGTAAATCATATAAATGTAACAATACCTAGTATTTTTCATTTGGGTTTATTTGTAAGAGAAATTCAAAGCATAATATAGTGATTAAAAATATGTGAAATACAATAAAAGTGGACCAAGGTAGAAAACCAAGCTAGCTTTTTTATATACATGGCTGCATGTCCAAATGGGGATAGAATAAGCTTGATATAAGATGGAGCAAAAACCAAGATCTAGGACAATGATGGGGAAGGCAATTGATGAAGGGTCAAAAAGCTGGAAACATAGCCAAGAAAGGGCCTGACTGACTGTGGATATTGGGTTATATGGCCTTAGGGCAACAAATCTCAAACTACAGTTTGGGGATCTGAGGTTATTTTAGAAGCAGCAATAGCTGACTCATTACTGAGTGGATGTGCAACTGGCATAGATTCCTAAGTTTCTCTTGCCTTGGGCTATGATCTATACTTAAATATGGAATATGTCTACATCTACAGAGGTGCTTGAATAGTTTAAAATTCATTTCTGAGAGAAATGTAAAGGTGAGAGTTCCAAGAACTGTTATATTCTCTGAAAGTCAAATATATTATTTTTTTTAAATAAGTTTAATATTTTAGAATTATAAAATACAAAATGGCAGTGAAATCAGGGGAATAAAACACTGGCTATTATGATCTCAGAGTCCACTGACAAAATAATTTTAGTTATGGATTAAAATCTATTTGATAATCATGTTGCTCAGTGACTGACAATAATCATACTTCTCAAATAAATATGCTTCAAATTAAATTGCCTTGACACAATCTGCTCCCCAAAGTTTACTCTCAAGTTTTTAAAGCTATCACCTTCAAAAGGAATTATGGGAAAGCCATAATTCAAAAAGACACATGCACCCCAACGTTCAGTGCAGCACTATTTGCAATAGCCAGGACATGGAAGCAACCAAAATGTCCATCAACAGAGGAATGGCTAAAGAAGATGTGATACATATATACAATGGAATATTACTCAGCCATATAAAAGAACAAAATAATGCCATTTGCAGCAACATAGATGGACTTAGAGATTGTCATATTGAGTGAAGTAAGTCAGACACAGAAAGACAAATATCATGATATCATTTATATGTGGAATCTAAAAAAAAGGCTACAAATGAACTTATTTACAAAAACAGAAGTAGAGTCACAGTTGTAGAAAACAAACTTATGGTTACCAGGGGATGAGTGGGGTAAGGATAAATTGGGAGATTGGAACGAATAAATACACACTACTATATATAAAATAGATAACTACTATAATATAAAATAAGAACCTGCTCTATAGCACAGGGAACTTTGCTCAATACTCTAATGACCTATGTGGGAAAAGAATCTAAAAAAAAAAAAAAGAGTAAATATATGTATATGTATAGCTGATTCACTTTGCTGTACACCTGAAACTAACAAAACATTGCAAATCAACTATACTCCATTAAATTTTTTTTAAAAAGGAATTATGAGAGAAGAGTATTAAAAATAGGAGTGTATAGAACAGCTGATCATATTTTAAGAAAATTAAATCAGTATTTAATTATAGTAAATTATACTCTATTTCAATACTTTGGCACTCTCAGTTTAGTTTATATGAATAGAGAAAATAATTAATATAATGTGTTCCAATAATATAATTTGCTTCCAGAAACTGGAGACAGAAGTGACTAAGTAGCAAAAGAGATTCAATATATGGTGCACATTTATTTGTTCCATTGTCTTTGAGTCAGACACTGCTTTGGTACTAGGAATATATCAGTCAGAAAACACACAATGTTGTTGTGATCGTAGAGGTAAAGAGAGATAGACAATAAAAATAAATAAACAAAAAGATAATACCAGACTGTGATAAATGCTAACAAATAGATAAATAAATAAATAATATGAATAGGAAATGAGTAGTCCTACTTCAAATAAGATAATTAAAAAGACCTTTTAGAAGATGACACATTTAAGCTGAGACCTAAAAGATGAGAAAAGAACAAGTCAAGAGATGAACTAAGGGCTTGCCTGGTGGCACAGTGGTTGAGAGTCCGCCTGCCGATGCAGGGGACACACGGGTTCATTTCCCAGTCCAGGAAGATACAACATGCCACAGAGCAGCTAGGCCCGTGAGCCATGGCTGCTGAGCCTGCACGTCCGGAGCCTGTGCTCCACAACGCGAGAAGCCACAATGGTGAGAGGCCCGAGTACCGCAAAAAAAAAAAAAAAAAAAAAAGAAAAAAAAAAAAAAAAACAAAAAAAAAAAACAAAAATGGGAGAGGCCCCAGTACGGACAAAAAAAAAAAAAAAAAAAAAGAGATAAACTAAGACAAAAGCAGACAGACAACAAATGCCAATCCCCTGTTCACCAAAGAAACTGATATGCTGAAGGAACCTGAAGGAGACACTCTGAGTTCTATATCCTTGCAGGGCAAATTATTACCTTGAAATGGCCCTGTTCTCTACCTCCTGAAGTGAGCTGCTTCTAAGCCTTTAATACAGATGTCCAAAACCTGAAAGAGACATACAGGTGTTCCTGAAACAAAGTTAATAAGATAGAGTAATATAAGATTATGCAGGAGCTACAGTGAGGGAAGGTGAGGAGCAGTGGGAGCTCCTAAAAAGGAGTTTAGATATTACTCAAGTGCAATGGGAATTCAAAGAAGGACATTAATCAAGATCATGATATGAAGTCATTTATATTTTTAACCAATCACAATGGCCTCTATATTTCTTCATTACCTCTAATAGCCCCACTCTTAGAAAATGGTCAATCCAATAGCAACAAAAATGTGGAAGAATTACCAGTTGAATAAACAATATAAACTCCATGAGTTTGTCCTTGGTCCTGGCCCTCTTATGTGAATACTGTGCCTAAATAAGAACACTGCCTCTTCCATTACAACTGTTAAATCCCTAGGGGTAAAAGGATTACAAATTTCACACTAGCCCTGCTGAGTTTTCAGAGGTTTATAAATTATCACAATAATTTTTGAGAAGTTCAGTCAATCAGTCATTTTTCAACAAAATATCACCACACGGCAGGGAACAAGGTGAAGGAGCCACAGTGGATAGTTTTGGGTTCTATGTGTCCTTTGAGGGCAATTATCACCTTGACATGGCCCTGTTCTCTACCTCCTGAGACAGGCTGCTTCTAAGCCTTTAATATAGACTACAGGAGTATGCCAATTGGAGCCAGGCAAGAAATGTAAATGATTAAAATGGGTATGCTGAGCACTGAGGTAAACTCCAAATCATATACCTTATCAAAAGAGGTCAGCAGCTACTTAGCTACAGTGTATTGTTGCATCGTAGATTCATGTTTTAAAGAGAATCTTCCATATTTTAAAAAGAAGTAAAAAAATCTCTGATAAACTAATTGAAAATTATATAAATCACTACACGCATCAAACATTAAAAAAAAAAAGAAAAGAAAAGAATTTGTAGTCTTGCAGCTTGAATCCGACCTGTCAGTAACAAGACTGTAAATTGTCCCCTTAGGTAATTTGGAAGCTCACACCAATTTAATCTGTTCAGATCTCCTACTGTGTCCTGAACCACCTACACAGTCTGATAAGACATAGATAAACTTTTCATAAGATCCAAGAAACAGTACATTGGTGTACCCAGGATTGTTAATATTAAGCATTTTTCTTGGAGACTGCATGGTAAGCATAACAAAAGAAAAATAAAAGAATGAAAGGAGAGGACTGGCATGAGCACACCAAAATTACAACTACTCACAGAGCAATTATTCATGAGAAAGAACAGAAGACTAGCAGAAAAGATCTTCTACAACCAACTTTATAAGGAAGAAAGCACAGCAAGATGGGTAGGAGGGTCATAGAAGCAGTATAGTCAAGACCCATACTCCTGGGTGGGCTACCCACAAACAGGAGGATAATTACAATTGTAGAGAGGTTCTCCCCAAAGAGCAAAAAGTCCAAGCTCCATATCATGCACCTCAGCCAAGGAGTCCTGCATCAGGTAGATGAGGCCCCAGGATATATAGCTTTGAAAACCAGTGGGGCTTACTTTCAGGAGACCCAGAGGGCTGTGGAAAATAGAGACTCCACTCTTAAAGGGCAAACACAAAATCTCACATGCTCCAAAACCCAAGACAGAAGCAGTAATTTGAAAGGAGCCTGGGTCAGACCCACCTGCTGATTTTGGAGAGTCTCCAGAAGATACAAGAGGCAACTGGAACTCACCCTGGGAACATAGACACTGGCAGCAGCCATTTTGGGGAGCTCATTCTACCGTGAGGACACTGGTGCTGGCAAGGCCATTTTGGAATCCTCCTGAAACAGGAGGGAAGGGGGCAGAGCACAACATTTAAAAGAATGACCTAGCCATAGGACATGACAAAAACTGGTTAGAACTAACTATATCCAAGATGGTGGAAGATTCGACTTCCAGTAAACCTTGAGCCTCATTATATGCTCATTGTTATACATTAGCTTAGTAACACACCCACCAGTGCCAAGACAGTTCAGAGTTAACCATAAAAGGCCAAAAAGTGGGCAGTGGCCCAATTCCTGGAAATCCCGCCCTTTCCCCTGAAATAGTTGGAATAATCCTCCCACTCACTGGCCTATGAAAGTATCCAGCCCATAAAAATTGACCATGACATATTTTGGGGCCTCTCACCTCCTGAGATGGCCCATGCTCTGTCTGTGGAGTGTGTTTCTCTCTACTTTCTGTGATGAGACATCAAAAACCTGAGCTTCATTAAATCCTAAGACCAGGTGTGTGATCTCAATTAAAAGACCATGGGTTCAAGTCCCAATCCAAGTTGCACAGTTTCACTCCCTATTAGCCCTGGACCCTGACCCTTCCCACCAGCCCATTTGTACCAGTACTGGGACACCTCAGACCAAGCAACTAGCAAGGCTAGGACTCAGCCCCACCCACCAGCAGGCCAGCTGCCTTTAGATTCCTTGAGCCTACAGGCAAACCAGGACATGGCCCTGTCCACCAGAGGGTCCAGGACAAGATCACTTACACCAGTGGACATGTATAGGCCCAAGGACCTCCAGGGCCCTGCAGCCAGAGATCCCAGACCCAGCTCCACCCACCAGTGGGAAGGCACAAGCTCTGGAATTAGCCTTACATCTCAGTAGAAGGTACCAGCCCTAGGACCTTTTGTATCACAGACCCACCAGCTAGCAGATCAAAACACCAACCCCAGGAACCCAAGACCCTGCTCCACCAACCCGTGGGCGAGTAATATCAGTGGGTGGACCCCAGCCCTGGGATTCCCTGGGCCTCAGCACTGCACACCAGTAGCAGACACCAGGCCCAGGACCTCTACAGCCTGCAAGCTGCCATGCCAGGACCCAGCAAATATGCCAGCAGGACAGCACCAGCTCCAGTACCCTCTGAGATCTAGACTTACAAAGCCACAGGCCAACTCCAGTTCTTGGACACCAAGGACCCCTCAGCAGTCACATTGGGATCTGACCCCATCCTCCACTGGGCCAACACCAGCTTCAGGACACCACAGATGTCACAGGCAGTCATGTTAGGAACAGGTTTTACCCACCAGTGGGCTAACACCAGCTCCAGGAGCCTCAGGGCCTTGCAACAAGAGACCCTGGGACCTGACTCCCCCACCAGCAGGCAATCACCAGCTCTGGGACACATTGGGCACCTCAGAGAACCACCCCAGGATTCAGTCTCACCCACCAGCAGGCCAGCACCAACTTTAGGATACCAAAGACCCTGCAGCCAGCTGTGTCCAGAGCCAGCCAAAATCACCAGCAGGCCAACAATAGATTCAGAACATCCAGCCCCACAACCATCCACTCCTGAACCCAGTTCTGCCCATCAGTGGGCTAGCACTAGCTCTAGGATGTCCCCAACTTCTTTGTGACCTGGTCCCAGCCACTAGTGCCTGACAGCCTCCCTACAAGAAAGGGTCTGACAACCAACTAGACTGGGTGCCAGACCAGCAACAGTAGTCAGCCCTCAACAACAGAAGGGTCCACACAGCCCACATAGAAGTCATATAGCACTGGTGACCAAAGGGGATTGTACTGGTGGGACACATAGGACATCCCCTACAATAGTCCTCTTTTCCAAGGTGGGGAAACATAACCAACCAACAAAGTAGATAGAAATAAAAACAAGAAATTAGGCAAAATGAGGCAACAAATGAAAGAGTGAGAAAAAAAACAGAAGAAGAATGAAGTGAAATGGAGGTAAGCAATCTACCTGATAAAGGGTTCAAAGTAATGGTCATAAGGATATTCAAAGAAATCTGGACGAGATTGTTTGAGCAGAGTAAGAAGTTAAAAGTTTTTAACAAAGAGTTAGAAAATATAAAGAACAGTCAAATAAAGATGAAGAATACAATAACTGAAATAAAAAAAATACATTCGAAGGAATCAACAGTAGATTAGATGACACAGAGGATCATATCAGTGAGCTGGAAAACAGAGTAGTGGAAATCATCCAAACTGAGCAACAACAAAAAAAGAATTTAAAAAAAAGACAGTTTAAGAGAATTCTGGGACAACACAAAGTGTAATAACATTTGCATCATAAGGGTCTCAGAAGGAGACGAGACAAAGGGGAAGAGAAAATATTTGAAGATGTAATAGCTGAAAACTTCCTTAACCTGGAAAAGGAAACGGATATCCAGGTCCAAGAATCACAGAGTCCCAACCAGGATCAACCCAAAGAGGATCACTCAATGACACATTGCAATTAAAATGGCAAAAATTATAGATAAAGAGTGAATATTAAAAACAGCAAGGAAAGAGGAACAAGATACATACAAGGGAATGCACATAAGGCTAGAAGCAGAAACTCTGCAGGTCAAAAGGGAATGGCATGATATATTTAAAGTGGTGAAAGGGAAAATCCTGCAACCAAAAATACTCTACTGGCAAGGCTTTCATTCAGATTTGGTGGAGAGATTAAAAGTTTACAGACAGGCAAAAGCTGAAGAAGTCCAGCACTACCAAACCAGATTTATGAGAACTGTTAAAGGGACTTCTCTAAGTGAAAAAGAAAAGACCAAAACTGGAAATATGAAGATGACAAAAACAAAAATCTCATTGGTAAAGGCAAGTATACAGTAAAGGTAGTAAATCAACCATGTAAAGAGTTTATAGGTCAAAAGACAAAAGTAGTTTAATCATCTATATTCACAATAAGTAGTTAAAGGATACACAAAACATAAAGATATAAATTATGATGTCAAAAAAGTAAACATGGGAGGTGGGAGTAAAAATAAAGAATTCTTAAAAAGGTATTTGGACTTAAATGATCAGCAACTTAAAATAATCATGTATATAAATATATATCAATAGATTGCTGTATATAAATCTCATGATAACCACAAAACAAAAATCTATAATAGATACACACACAAAAAAGGGAAAGGAACCCAAACATAACACTAAAAATAGTCATCAAATCACAAGGGAAGAGAGCAAAAGAAGAAAAAAGGAACAGAAAAGAACAACAAAAACAATCCAAAAACAATTAACAATGTGGTAGTAAGAACATACCTATCAATAATTATTTAAATATATACATATAAATCACAGCAAGATCCTTTTTGACCCACCTCCTACAGTAATGGAAATAAAAACAAAAATAAACAAATGGGACCTAATGAAACTTAAAAGCTTTGCACAACAAAGGAAATCATAAACAAGATGAAAAGACAACCCTCAGATTGGGAGAAAATATTTTCAAATATGCAACTGACACAGGATTAATCTCCAAAATATACAAGCAGCTCATGCAGCTCAATATCAAAAACAAAACAAAACAAAACAAAAACACAATCCAAAATTGGGTGGAAGACCTAGATAGACATTTCTCCAAAGAAGACAAACAGATTGGCAACAAACACATGAAAAGATGCTCAACATCACTAATCCTTAGAGAAATGCAAATCAAAACCACAGTGAGATACCACCTCACACCAGTCAGAATGGCCATCATCAAAAAATCTAGAAACAATAATTATTGGAGAGGGTGTGGAGAAAAGGGAACACTCCTGCACTGCTGGTGGGAATGTGAATTGGTACAGCCATATGAAGAACAGTATGGAGGTTCCTTAAAAAACTACAAATAAAACTACCATATGACACAGCGATCCCACTATGGGGCATATACCCTGAGAAAACCATAATTCAAAAAGAGACATGTACCCCAATGTTCATTGCAACACTATTTACAATAGCCAGGACATGGAAACAACCTAAATGTCCATTGATGGATGAATGGATAAAGAAGATGTGGCACATATATATAATAGAATATTACTGAGCCATAAAAAGGAATGAAACTGAATTACTTGTAATGAGGTGGATGGACTTAGAGTCTGTCATACAGAGTGAAGTAAGTCAGAAAGAGAAAAACAAATACCATATGCTAACACATATATATGGAATCTAGAAAAATGGTACTGATGGACTTAGTGACAGGGCAGGAATAAAGGCACAGATGTAGAGAATGGACTTGAGGACACAGAGGGAAAAGGGAGACTGGGACATAGTGAGAGAATATCATTGGCATATGTACACTACAAGCTGTGAAATAGATAGTTAGTGGGAAGCTGCTGCAAAGCACAGGGAGATCGGCTTGGTGCTTTATGCCAACCTAGAGGAGTGGGATAGGGAGCGTGCATGGGAAGCTCAAGATGGAGGGGATATGAGGATATATGTATACCTATCCTGATTCACTTTGTTGTACAGCAGAAACTAACTGACATTGTAAAGCAATTATACTCAATAAAGATGCATAAAACAATAAAAATAAATGTAAATAGACTTAATGCTCCAATCAAAAGACATAGAGTGGCTGAATGCACACTGAAACAAGACCAATATATATGCAGCCTACAAGAGACTCACTTCAGAGAGCTAAAGACACAAACTGACTAAAAGTGAGGGAATAGAAAAAGGTATTTCATGCAAAGGGATATAAAAAGAAAGCTGGGGTAACGATACTTATATCAGACAAAGTAGACTTTAAAACAAAGACTGTAACAAGAGACAAATAAGGACAGCATAATAATGATAAAGGCATCAATCCAAGAAGAATTTAACAATTGTAAACACACGTCTACCCAACATAGGAGCATCTAAATACATAAAGCAAGTATTAACCAATTTAAAGGGAGAAATTGATAGTAACACAATAATAGTGGGTACTTTAAAACCACACTTACATCAACGAACAGATCATCCAGACAGAAATAAGAAAGGAAAACACTGGCATTAAACAACACATGAGACCTCATGAACATATATTAAGTTGGTATATATCAACCATATATATATATATACCATTCCATCCAAAAGCAGCGGAATACACATTCTTTTCAAGGTCACATGGAATATTCTTCAGGATAGGCCACAAAACATGTCTTAATAAATTTTTAAATGTTAAAATCATATCAAACAACTTTTCTGACCATAACGCTATGAGACTAGAAATAAACAACAAGGAAAAATGTGCAAAAAACACAAATGTGGAGGCTAAACAATATGATGCTAAACAACCACTGAATTACTGAAGAAGTCAAAGAAGAAATTAAAAGAAAAAAAAACCTGGAGACAAAAGAAAACAAAAACACAAAAATCCAAATCTATGGGATTTAGCAAAAGCAGTTTGAATAGGGAAGTTAATAGTGATACAAGCCAATCTCAGGAAACAAGAAAAATCTCAAATAAACACCCTAAATTTACACCTAAAGGAACTAGAAAATAAAAGAGTAAACAATACCCAAAGTTAGTAGAAGCAAAGGAATTATAAAGATCAGAGCAGAAATAAATGAAATAGAGACTAAACAATAGAAAAGATCAAAGAAACTAAGAGGTGGTACTGTGAAAAGATAACCAAAATTGATCAACCTTTAATAGGACTCATGAAGAAAAAAAGAGAGAGGGCTCAAATCAATAAAGCCAAAATTGGAAAAGAATTTACAACTGATACCACAGAAATACAAAAGGTTATAAGAGACTGCTACAAATAATTATTTGCCAATAAAATGGACAATTCCTAGAAATGTACAATCTCACAAAACTGAACCAGGAAGAAATAGAGAATATGAACAAACTACCATTAAGACATTGAATCACTAATAAAAAAGAAAAAAATAGCTCCTAACAAACAAAAGTGCAGGACCAGACGGCTTCAGAAGTAAATTCTATCAAACGTTTAGAGAAGAGTTAACACCTATCCTTCTCAAACCATTCCAAAATATTGCAGAGGAAAGAACACTTCCAAACTCATTCTGTAAGACCAGCATCACCCTGATACCAAAACAGACAAAGGTATGGAAAAAAAAATAAAATAAAGTTTCAGGTCAATATCACTGATGGACGTAAATGCAAAAATCTTGAACGAAATATTAGCAACTGGAATTCAACAATACATTAAAAGGATAATACACCATGATCATGTGAGATTTATCCCAGAGATGGAAAGATGGATCAATATCTGCAATTCAATCGATGTGATACACCACATTAAAAAACTGAAGAATAAAAATCATATGATCATCATAATAGATGCAGTAAAAACTTTTGACAAAATTCAACATCAATTTATGATAAAAACTCTCAGCAAAATGGTTATAGAGAGAGCAAACCTCAGCATAATAAAAGTCACATATGATAAGCCCACAGGTAATATATTCCATTGGTGAAAATGTGAAAGCATTTCCTTCAAAATCAGAAACAAGACAAGGATGACCACTCTCACCAGTTTTATCCAACATAGTATTGGAAGTCCTAGCCACAGCAATCAGACAAGAAAAAGAAATAAAAGGAATTCAAATTGGAAAGGAAGAATTAAAACTATCACTGTTTGCATATGACGTGATACTATACATAGAAAAAACTCAAGATGTCACCAAAAGATTACTACAGGTCATCAATGAATTTGGTAAAATTGAAGAATACAAAATTAATATACAGAAATCTGCTGCATTTCTATACAGTAACAATGAACTATCAGAAAGTGAAATTAAGAATATAATCCCATTTACAATCACATCACAAAGAATAAAATACCTAAGAAAAATCTTTCTAAGCAGATAAAAGATCTGTACTCAGAGAACTACAAGATACTGATGAACAAAATTGAAGACAACATAAACAAAAGGAAAGATATACATTGCTCATGGATTGGAAGAATTAACATTATTAAAATGACATAATACCCAAGGCAATCTACAGATTCAGTATAATTCCTATCCATGGCATTTTTCACAGAACTAGAATAATTTAAATTTTCTATGGAGACACAAAAGACCCTGAATAGCCAAAAGAATCTTGAGAAAGAAGAACAAAGTTGGAGGTATCACACTCCTTGATTTCAAACTATACTACAAGTCTACAGTCATCAAAACAGTATGGTACTAGCACAAAAACAGACACATAGATGAATAGAACAGAATGCCCAGAAATGAGCCCACAGTTATATGGGCAATTAATCTATGACAAATGATGCAAGAATATATAATTGGGAAAACATAGGACCTTCAATAAATGGTGTTGGGAAAACTGGACAGCTACATGCAAAGAGTCAAACTGGACTTCTTTCTCATACTATGTACAAAAATAAATTCAAAAAGGATTAAAGACTTAAACATAAGACCTGAAACCATAAACTTCTAGAATAAAACATAGGCAGCAAGCTTTTTGACATTGGTCTTTGTAATATTTGGGGGGGATATGGCTCCTCAGGCAAGCAAAAATAAATAAATGGGGCTACATCAAACTAAAAAGATTTTGCACAATGAAGGAAGCTATCAACAAAATGAAAAGGCCACCTACTGACTGGGAGAAGACATTTGCAAACAATATAGCTGATGAGGGGTTAATATCCAAAATATAGAAAATTAACTCAAAATTTAAAAACAAATAAACAACCTAATTTAAAAATGGGAAGATGATCTGAATAGACATTTTTCTAAAGAAGACATACAGATGACCAACAGGCATATAGAAAGATCTTCAACATCATTAATCATCAGGAAAATGCAAATCAAAACCATAATGAGATATCACCTCACATCTGACTGAATGGCTATTATCAGAAAGACAACAAATAACAGGCATTGGTGAAGATATGGAGAAAAGGGAACCTTCATGCACTGTTGGAGATAATGTATATTTGTTCAGCTACTATGGAAAACTGTATGGAGTTTCCTTAAAAATCTAAAAGTAGAACTACCATATTATCCAGCAATTACACTCATGGTTATTTTTCCAAAGAAAACAGAAGCACTAATTAGAAAGATATATGCATGCTTATGTTAACTGCAACATTATTTTCAATTACCAAGATATGGAAACAACTCAAGTGCCCATTAATAGGTGAATGGATAAAGATGTTGTATATGTATATAATGGAATATTATTCAGCCATATAAAAAGTAATGAAATCTTCCTATTTGTGACAACATGGATGAACCTAGAGGATATTCTAAGTGAAATAAGTCAAACAGAGAAAGACAAATACTGTATGATCTCACCTATATGTGGCATACAAAAATCAAAATAACTGAATAAATATAACTAAACAGAAACAGAGTTATAGATACAGAGAACAAATAGGTGGTTGCCAGAGGGGATGGGAATGGGAGAGGAAAGAAATCGGTGAGGGAAGTTAAGAGGTACTAACTTCCAGTTGCAAAATAGATGAGTCATGGTATGAATTGTAAAGTGTGGGGGATATAGTCAATAACTATGCAATTTCTTCGTATGGTGACATATTATAACCACACTTACCGTGGAGATCATTTTGAAATGTACAGAAACATGGAATCACTATGCTATCTAACAGGTAACATAGCATCATAGGTCAATTACGCTTCAAAAACAAACAAACTCATAGAAAAAGCAATCAGATTTGTGATTATCAGAGTCAGGAGGTGAGGACAGTGTTAATTGGATGAAGGTAGTCAAAAGGTACAAACTTCCAATTATAAGATAAATAAGTACTAGGGATGTAATATACAACATGATAAATATAATTAACACTGCTGTATGTTATATATCAAAGTTGTTAAGAGAGAAAATCCTAAGAATTCTCATCAAAATTTTTTTTCTATTTCTTTAATTTTATATCTATATGAGATAATGGATGTTCACTAAACTTACTGTTATAATCATCTCTTGAGGTATGTCAGTCAACTCACTATGCTGTACACTTCAAACTTATACAGTGTTGTGTGTCAATTTTATCTCAATAAAACTGGAAGAAAAAGAGAATGAAAGATAGTTAAAATTAGAACTGAAATAAAAAATAAAGTAGGAGAATAAGCAACAAAATCATGGAAAAGTAGAAAAGTAGAAACTAAAATATGTGATTAAAGTTAATACATAAGAAATGTAAGAAGAACAGAACTCACACAGTACCATAATGACTTATGAAGAAGAGGGAAAAGAATAAAGTGGATATAGAATTCTCATTGACACTTTACAAGAAAACATGATTTTATATGCGAAACCAAAAATCAGACCCATGAGAATACAAGAAGAGGTGCTGATGGGAGGGAGTGGCAGGTGTTATAAAATGAATATAGTGGTAATAAACATGTAAAGAATAGCTAAATGACAGTATATATCTTCTAGAAGTCTCTGAGACTTGACGGAAACCATTGTTATTGTTGATGCTGTACTAGAAAAAAAAATTTGTGAACAATTTTCATGGTTTATTCTTGCAAGCTGCAAAATTGAAAGGATATGACTAACATGAGGGCTCACACTTTTGCAAATTGTTATTTTGGGAGAGGTAAAGAAGGAGTTCACAGGTTCATGCCCAATGTATGGTTCTGCAGTAATAACCAGGGGTCATATCTGTGTGAGAAAAGACATCATTAGTAACCACTCTCAGCAGAACAATAGCAACTGCCTGATTCCACATCTCTCCATGCCCTCTCTAAAAACCTATAAAATTAAGAGAGTAAATAATATCCATGATTTTCTATTCTAATAAAATACATATTAAAATATTTCCGGCTAAAGGGTCATGATGTACACAACTTGCCCTTAAATTGTTCAGAGGAGAGAAACTTTCTGATCTTTCAAATGTAGTCATTTATTCATGCATTCATTGTTCATTCATTCAACAAGCATAATCTGTTACATATGCCTTATTCAACATTACCTGCTATTTGATATATTCTTAATCGATATAACACACATAAAACTAGGGTATCTTATTTCCTTTAAAAGATATAGTTGAAGTTCAACTCCATAAACATTGAGAATATTGTTAGCTTTTATTTCAGTTCACTTGAAAATGTATAGTAATTACCATTTCTTCCCACATTAGACAGTAAAACTTTCCAAACTTCCTTTAAATTTCACTTTAAGTCACAGCTACTCACACCTCTTCAACATTCCTTTTTGCAAAATTTTAAAAAGCTCCTGACTTTCTTCTTACTTCCCTTTTTGCCCTGTTTGACCAAGCACTTCTAATCTCTAAGTTTCTTTTTGCCATTTCCTGTATCAATGATTATCAGATTCTCTCATTTTCTTCCAGTGTCTACTCTTATATCTAGCACATTCAGGGTCTTATAGGCACAACAAAGACTTTTAGCTGACCAAGCTGCAAGACATTCTTCCTCCTTAGAAACCTGCACAAACTGGGAAGAGGATGGCATGGGAGTGAAAAGGAAAAGGAAAGACTCACAAACCATTATATATTTTTCCTTTATTCCTGTCACATCAATGTATGTGGAATAAAGAAAACAGAATATTCTGCTATTTCTTCAAAATAAAAGTAGTTTCTTTTCTTGAGAAACTCTCAATTTGTTATTCTGTCTAGACTCTAGACAAGAAAACAAGCAAATAAAAGTTTTGATTCATGTAGTAATAGAACCAAGAATAATTAAAGAATTTCTATTGGTTTGGTGACCATATATGCCCTGAGACAATATTGGTTTGTGACTGAGATTCCTGTGTGTTTATTAACAGTGTGCCCTTCACTATTAGTTGCCTCAATTTGACTGAGAAATTATTTTTGTCATATCCATCAGTAAAGTAGAATGAGGTCTACCCTTAATATTAGAGAAGTTCTTTTTCAAAGCAGAGTTGGCCTATATCCATAGAAGCTCATAAGAACTAGGTTTTTTTTTTTTTTTTTCGGTACGCAGGCCTCTCACTGTTATGGCCTCTCCCGTTGCGGAGCACAGGCTCCGGACGCGCAGGCTCAGTGGCCATGGCTCACGGGCCCAGCCGCTCCGCGGCATGTGGGATCTTCCCGGACCGGGGCACGAACCCGCGTCCCCTGAATCGGCAGGAAGACTCTCAACCACTGCGCCACCAGGGAAGCCCAAGAACTAGGTTTTCACTGTAGAAATTCTTCAGGGAAAATGTCTGCTAACCTCAGACCACTATTAAAAGGAGCTTTGTTTAAATTGTAATGTTAGTTAGGGATCCTGGGGAAACTCATACATCTTAATCTTTTCAAATACCTAAATCTTTCAGTATTCTGAGTTTTAAAAAATTGGTTGCTGTCACTTAAGATACTGATATCTGTTTATACCAATATCATGTAGCCAGAATTTTTACTATTTTGGCCAAAATTACCAAGCATATTCCATGTATTATTCATTTATTCATCTATGGGATAAATTTACCAACAGAGAACAGTTTTTTAATGAATGTAAACTTAGAGAATAATGCTCATATTATATTGATCCTTGAATATTTTGTCTATATTGTGTCATTCTTCTCTTTAAAAAGTTTTCATTGAAAAAATTATACATGCCACTCTACTAGAAGATAGGTCGTATAATTGAACAATCTTCACTTAATTATGGTAAAGTACACATTGTTCTAAGACCCCTTACCAAAATTCAAGACTAGTTATATGTAAACAAAACCAAGCAGAACCTTGTGGTACCCCATCCTGAAGTACAAAGGCTTGTCCATATCCCCTGCTTCTTGTTTATAGAAAAGCTGAAGCCTCCTAGGCCTCCCTGAGTCATAAAAGTGTGGGCTCAAGTAGATAATAATTAGGACAGTAGAGTCAGCAGTAGAGTCACAGAATATTTCATTGTCTGATGCACATTCCTGAGTTGTTTTTACAGATACTATAACTGTCCAGAGGGGAAAACTAACTGCCTGATGGCTGTAGCCATAACACAGTCTACTCCATCTTGAGCAGTACTAAATCTATGGCTATAGTTCCAAGAATTGGTCTCAAGAGAATGGGATTAACACTATTTCTCATAATAATCTATATACTTGTTGCTTGCTCTGCCCATAAGTAGGCAACTAAAATTGTCAGCAAAGAGACCTAGAGACCTGTGTCAACATCTTCCACTCTAAGAACACAGTGCCCTATGTCACCATGAAGAAGTTACAGAAGATGGACTTCTGCCCTTAATCCCATAGAAATGGAATAATGTCTGATTGTGGGAATTTGTAAACAGATCTTTTGCCCCTTTCCTGTTTGCCCATTTCTGTTCCCCTCAAACCTTATAGAAATGAGATCACTAGGTAACATTTAACCTAACTCCTGACTTATGCTCTACTGTATGCACACCATAGCTTGCCTAACATATATTCTTTCCCTAGATTAAAAGAAGCATGAATGAAGAATTTAGTAGTTAAAGAATGACTAACACTCTACCCTCAGCTTTCTCCTTAGTAATCCTGCAGGCAGATCATGTAGGTGAGATAACATCTGAAGAAAGGTCATGAGGTGTCAGCCAGTCTGCACACAATGGAAAATGATGCAGAACTTGACCTCCTGCCGTGATGATTCACTGAGATTATTTCCCCTTTTCCTTTTAAAAACTGTCATGGATGAGCAGAGTCTTCAGAGTTGGGTTTGGAGAGAGAAGTCCACCTTCTCCCCAGACTGCCAGTCTTCTGATTAAAGCAAGCTTTCCTTTCTACCAACACTTGCCTCTCGAGTATTGGCTTTCCAGCAGTGAGCAGCCAAACCTGAGTTCAGTAACATAGTGAAAGCAGAATCAGAACATAACCAAAAGTTAATCTAGTTCGTTGAAAACCGATGTCATGTGAATATATAAATATAAATAAATAAATATTTATTTATTAGTTTATTGACAGGGATGAATTTGACAGTGTAGGGAGGAAAAAAATATTTTTTTTGTCTACACTTATGTTCTTAGCTGGGGTCACTGTAACAAAAAGTAGATTAACAAAGAAAAACAAACAGAAGTTTATTAACATGTATATCTATTATATACTTGGGAGATACCAAAGGAAATGAATAAACCAGAGAAGTGGCTTATAATTCTGGCTTAAGCACCATCTTCAGCTGAAACAAAGGTATTGGGGAGGCCAATTATGGGAAGGTGACCAGGAAAAGAACAAAAACTACAGTATACAAGAGTAAGATTTGTTATGAAGATTTAAGTCTCCTGTGTTCTCCATTAATATTATTTTGTGATGTAGAGTTATTCTTCTCTTCCTGGTACTGAAAAGGAGCTATCCTTACAAATGAAAGTTTTTTTATAAGTGACAATTTCCCTTACAAATTGGTAACTTCTACTCTGTTTTCAAGGCTTCTCCTGTGTCTGCTGCATATTTTGGGTGACATATTCTGGCCTCCTATAACAAGCTGGCATTCAGTTTTCTACAGAAAAACATGTCTCTAGTCCTTTCAGTTAAGCAAATTATCCATAGACCTTAAATTTTACATTTTACTTATCTGAGGATGACCATGATTGGTGATACTGATATAGGGGATGAAATACTTATTTTTCATACTACATTTCTAGGTTCTTCAGCTGTGGCCCTGTAAGTTGGACTGGCAAAAGGCTGATTAACAAGAGGAAAACAAAGAGAAGTTTATTAGCATCTGTATTGCACTTACACATGAGGGCACTCAGAGATTAGTTAACTCCAAGGGGTAGTTAGAAGTTGGGTTTATATACTGTCAGGGAGGAGGAAAATTTCCTCTACCTTTCTAGATTCTTTTTGTTGGTCTAAGAATTAAACTGACAGGAAACAGATTAACAGGAGAAAATCAAACAAAATTTTAATAACATGTATATATGGGAGAGACCCAGAAAAACAGAGTAACTCATCAAAATGGCTGATGACCTCACTGTATATACCACCCTCAGCTAAAGACAAAAGCGATATTAAGAGTGGGGAGAGTAAGTTATGGGAGGTGACCATGAAAGCACAGTAAAGAGGGGTAAGGTGGTGATGCAGATAAGTCAGTACCTTCTCCATTGATAGAGTTTCTAGAGATTTGGTCCTATTCTTCCTGGTATAGTGAAGGACACACACTTACAAATGGAGATTTCCCTTACAAATGTAAAAATTTCTTACAAAAGTGTAACTCCTACTTGGTTTTCAGTTTCTCCCATGTTTGCTGTTACTTAGAAAATAACCAGCTTAAAATAATTAACATGCCAGAGTATATTTGGGGGTGACAAATTCTGTTCCCTTATAATACCATCTGAAACTGAAACAAAGGAAAAGGGTTTGGGGCTCCTGAATGGGTGAAACAAATTATGGGGAGATGATCAGAAAAAGTATGATAAATAAGGATTGTTTAGTAAGGTTTATTATGTAGAATTTAGTCCATGCCTTTTCCACTGATAAGAGTTGTTAAGAGCCTCCTGTTTCTCTATGGAGGAGACATTTCTACAAATGTAAATTTCCTTTATAAAAGGAAAATTGTGCCCTATTTTTATAGTTTTCCTGCATCTGCTGGTTTTCAATGGCCTTTAACACAAAATAATCCATGTGCCAAAGAGATATATTCTGAGCTGGCATATTATGGTACCCTTCACTGATCTTTAACTGTACACTATAATGACTTGTACCTTCTTGTTTTTTATTTAATGTCACAGTGAACTATGTAGTAAAGTTGATGGCTGCCTTATTGCTTCTACTTCCTCAGTTTTTTCAGTGTACAGGCTCTGCAGATAATTTTTATGAAGGAGAAAATTACAAAATGTCATCAATTTACTTATGAATTTCATTGAAGATATATTTATTCAGTTTTATTAGGATTAGGGGTATTCCTCAGGTTCCTGCCTTAGTCTATGAATATTATGAGTTTATCCAATATAGCAGTATTATTCTTTTTATTTTCTAGTTGAAGAGACTTTTTTAAAAGAAGAAAAAAAATGCTCTGGCTGCCAAAGATTTATTTTCTCAAATTTGTTAACCAAAATATTGCTACCATAGAATTAAATATAATTGTAGCTAATGTTGCCTTATTCAATGTTCTTAAATATATTTAGACCTCTCCAATCTGCATTTTGGTGTTTCTAAAACAACTTGTTTTCTTCCTGACATTAATTCATTCTCATTTACCTAACAAATTATCCATTTTTTGGAAGATATAAGACTACTGGAGGAAATGTTGATTCATGTTGTAAAATCCTTTTATGCAAGTTTTTAAAAAATTCTTAATAAATCCTTTTTATATTGACTTTTACATAGGTTTACCACACAATGTTTGTTGATAGTTAGTCATGATAGGCTAGGCTGTAAGAAAAGAAACCTAAAATCTTAATGATTTAATCCAATAAAGATTATTTCTTGTTCACATCAAGTTCAATGTGAGTTGGTCACTCCTCCTCATCTTGCAGCTATCTCTGTAACATATGGCTTCCAAAGTCCCACCCTCAGAAGAAGAGAGAGCAGAAGAGTTGTTTCAAGGGAAAAACTTGGCTGTGACTTACCTTGGCAATCGGCCAGGACCCAGTCATTTGGCCCCATTTAACTGCAAGGGAGCTTGGAAAATGTATTCTTGTGTGCCCAGGAAGAGGAAAATGAAATGGGGTTTGATAAATGTATAACATTGTCTTTGTCATACAAAATCTTCAAGAAGAATGCCATTAGAGATGGAGAAAACAAGAAAGTATGTTTTTCAAAACAAAGTATAATTTGGGTTAATTTCATGCTAATGTGGACTGCCATTTTAAGTCATGGAGACAATGAACCTGATTGTGAAAGTATGAACTAAAAATTAACCTCTTGATTTAAAACAAATCCAAAAGCACCATATGTGTCTTTTGTGGTAGGGCTGACTGTTTAAAATGTGACATTAAACTCCCACAACTCAAAAGCAAAACAAACAAAACCGATTTAAAAATTGGAAAAGACTTAAACAGAAATTTCTCCAAGGAAAACATAAAAATGGCCAACGGGTATATGAACAGATGTTCGACATTGCTAATCATGAGAGAAGCGCAAATGATAACTACAATGAGATGCCACTTCACACCAGTTAAGATGGCTATTATAAAAAAATAAAAATTTAAAAAAAAGATAAGTTTTGGCAGGGTCATGGAGAAATTGAAACCTTTGTGATCTCAGGTGGCCTCAGCCTGCAGCGGCTTGAAGCAGGATTTTGGTTCCTGGCCAGTGACTGAAGTCAGGTCATGGCAATGAGAGCACCAAATCATAGCCACTAGACCAGTGGTCAGTAACAAGGCCCTGGCCCCATGGCTTTGCAGAAACAAATTCCCACAAAGATGGAAACTAGTGAAACAAGTTAGGAAACAAGTATTTATTAGGAAAAAAAAGAGTATTTGTGGATAGGCACACGGGCAGGCTCAGAGGGAGAGTTGCGCCCTCATGGCAGTTTGAATCACTTTTATGGGGCATTTCTTCTGTGTTTCCTTTGGCCAATCATTTTGATTTGCTTGGTTCAAAGTCCATATTTGGTGTATCTCAGGATTTTCCCATATGTGTGCATGCATCTCTTAGCCAAGTTGAATTCTACCGAAGAGGCCTATATGTAAGTGAGCATTAGTTGGCATCACTCCCCTTTTGACCTCCAAGGAGCCTTTCTGCACATGTGTAGTCGGGAAGGTCTCCTGACGTCAAGAATGAGGAATATGTGGTCTCTTATATTCTATCTGGGCAGGGCCCAGCCTCCTCTCTCAATTGTCCTGTTATTCTTGTCTCAGAATATCGGTCCACAAGGAACGAAATTAAGCTGTTTTCCCTGGGGGTCCATCTGTCTCTTGCCTCATTTATACACTGTTGGTGGAAATGCAAAATGGTGTGGCTGCTATGGAAAAGAGAATGGAGGTACCAAAAAAATAGAACTACTACATTGAAGAGGAGGAAAAATAATTTTCTCTCTAACCTTCTGAATTCTTGGTTGTCACTTCTGTAATAAAAGACAGATTAACAAGAAATAAAAACAGAAGTATATTAACATGTATAGCTCATGTACACATGGGCGACACCCATGGAAAAACAAGTGATTCAAAGAGGTGGCTTAGAACTCCAGCTTAAATATCATCTTCAACTAAAAACAAAAGAAGAAAGGTGTGGAAGGGGTGGGAGAGGGAGGTAACTTATGGGCAGGTGACCAGGAAAAGCATGGTAACCAAGGGTAAGGTATGTTATGCAGATTTAAGTTGTTGCCTTCTCCACAGATAAGATTCTCTTGTGATTTAGTCATTCTTCTCTTCCTGGCACAAAGAGGGAGACACCCTTACACATGGAGATTTCCTTTATAAATGCAAATTTCCCTTAACAAAAGGTAACTTCCACTCTGTTTCCAGGGCTTCTCCAATATCTACTGTTCTGTTTCTCTAAACACTCAGCTCAAAATAATCCTTATGCCAAACAGGCATATTTTTGTGTATCTTATTCTGCTACTCTTCAGCTACATAATTTGAGAAAGAGTAGGAAAAGTTTCATTGTTTTACACATTTATTCATAGATTGATTTTTTCAACCAACCCTCTATTCATTATAAACCTATTGTTAGTATCAAAGAGCAATTTTCTTATGAATATACATTCCCCTTTTCTTGATATTCTTGACAGAAGTATTCTAATTATGAAAGTTAAAAACATTAAAATTTATAAACATATGCTTTAGTTTCTATGGAGGTTAAAACTATGGTCCTCAAAACTTGACCTGTGCAAATTGTATGGGAGAGAATATATATTTTCCTTTTACCCTTCTAAATTTTTGGCTGGGACTGTACAAAAGGCATTATCAAGAGAAAAACATACAAATGTATTTAATATAAGTTTTACATGACATCAGAGTATTCATAAGGAAATGAAGATCTGAAATAAAGGATAAACCTGAGCATTTTTATACTAGACTTGATGAAGAGTAGAAAGCCACGGGGAATATGAAAAGACAAAGTGTATCAACCAAGTGCAGTGTTTTTTTTCAAATTCCTCCTGGTGTCCTTCTGTCTTTGGAGTTAAGGATGATCCTTTCTTTTGGGTATAGAGAAGTCACCTCTCACATGAGGGTCTTATGACCTGCTTCAGGGGAAAGTCAGAATGTCCTTCTTGCACCTGCTATTTCTCAGATCCCTTCAGTTTAAAATTGTCAACATGCCAAGGTGCCACATTTTGGCGTAGTGTGTCCTGTAAGGCCAGCGAGTCCGGGGAAGGGCCCAGGGAGCCAGATGGAACGCCCACCAAGGAAGCTGATGCAACTGACCGGTCTTCCCGCTCCCCGAGGGGCTGAACCAACGGCTCTTAGGCTGATGCAACCAACACCCAACATTGCCACAACATCCAAAAGATTACCAAAAAAGGGCTGCTTCACACAGCAAGCGCCACCCCTGCGTCCACCCCTATAAATTTTGTTCGCGCCCGCACCTGGGCACGACTTCTATGGCCCCTTTCTCTCGGACCAGTGAACCTCACCGGGAGTGTTCCCAGATAAGCTTGTTTAAGCTCTCCTCCGTTTTTGGTGCCATTCTTTACATGTCCTAAGCCCCATCAATCTTATCAATGTGCAGATAACCCAAGGGATAATCTAAAGCAGTTAATAAATTTATTGGCTTAAGAAAATGACTCTTTCCAATGGATTTTCCTGTTACTTCTATTGTTTTTGTCACAGGAGTAGAAGACAATATCTAAAACTCTATTGTCTCCATTGATATAAATATTGTTGAAAACTAAATGAATGGCTGTAGATATAGGCTCTATTTCCCCTATGTGACATGGAAAACATTTTTATATGTCTCAATTTAGATAAACATGAGTCGTTGTAGAAGCAACAGTAGCCATTGAAATAGAATATTAATAGTTCAAAAGTGAGCAAAAATAACAGATATGGGAGAGAGGGCCTATTTTTCTTTAAATGTATATGACTCAAAAACCATTGTCCTTGCTTATTGAGATATAAGTAAAATTGGCTGAGATTCCCAATTCATGACATATGGAAGCCCAGAACTCTTTCCAAGATTTCTGCAGTTTCTTGGAGGGTTTGTATCTCCAAGATTACATCCTTTCCTAATTTCTTCTTCAATTTAATCAGCTCAGATTAAGAATTATTGTACCTTAACAATGCTTTTACCACATCATTTCTACCAAGTTATGAAACCCAGTCTATGCCTCAATTTTCACACTTACATAAGGTGTTCAAATGTAGAGAGACATTTTTTGATTGAGGAAATTGAAGACAGGTATATATTATATGGACCTCAAATTTAATAGAATATATCTCTACTCAAAATATCTTTAAGGTGCCCTTCTAATACAGCAGATTATTTTTCATTGATGATTTACTCCACGGAGTGCTCCAGTCTTACATCATGTTATTTTTCCTTTCCTTTATCTCACGGCCACACTTCACCCCTTCTCTATTGGATGGCCTTGAGAATTTGTACTTCTTCTCACTCTTTTTTTTTTTTACTGGGTAATTCAGTTCTCTCCAGGCCACCCCCAAACTAGCCTCAGGCCCATTTTCCCATATTCAGACCCATCAGCATGAAAAGCACAGCAAAGAATCCTTTATTTCACATGACTCATCTTCCTTAGCAGATTGAGAATAGACAACCTCTCCTAGATATTTTGTAGCAACATATGGTCATAATTCTTTCTAAATTTCTCTGATAATTCTTTGTTCATAAAAGGTCTGCAAAGATAAGGCAATTAAAAAGTACTCTAATTGAATCCAACAATACTGCATTTGCTAGGCATGTCACGTTTTGTCTTCATCTGTGCTATATTAGGATCCCAAAAACACTAATTATGGTCTTTCCCATCAAAATCGTTTAAGACTTTGTTGAAAAACAATATGAAAACATATTCCCATATAAGGCCAAGATATGCAGCATAGATAAATCTTTTTGTAGTCCAAATGAGAGATCAAGTATGGGTTGGAATGTATTATCTGTGAGTAATAATAATCTGATGTACTAAGGAGTTTAATTAGTAGAGCTTTTTTGAAATAAATGCCTTCACCATTTCTGGCCCCTGGTCTGATAGGAAAAAAATAAGACCAAGCCAAGAATTATCCAAATTACAAGAGTTAAAAAGCATGGCAAAAGTAAGTAACATGGCTCAATTACTAGAAAATGGGAGAAAGGATATTAGAAGGCTGGCCCAAAAAATGGGTTGGAGATGCAGGAAAGATCTCCTTTTCACTTGCCAGCCTACAAATATACTTCTGATTTAACCATAAACCTGAAATATGACATTGATCCAGAGAACAAGTGAAACTGGACAAAAAGCAGGTTTGACCTTCATGGTGCCACGGAACATTCAGGTTTCCAGTTTTCTTATCAGTAGAACAGAAAACAGCTACTTTGGTTAGGTTTCAAAATGTGTGTAAGACCAGATGCAGAAAGTTGGAGACAATATAAGCAGCTATTTGAGACTAAATTGAGAATAAAACCTGGTAATATTGGGATAAAGATCACACCTAAAAGAATTGCAACTATTTACTTTTGGTCAAACCAATTAAATGAAATCAGGATATATAATGACTGCTTCAGTTCACATACGTACAGATCACCTGTGATCAAGAACAATTCTGAAACCAAACATGAAAAAAGGATGAAGTACCCTGTGTTAGTCAGGGTTCTTCAGAGGAACAGAACTAATAGGATGACAAATAGGCTCAAAACCCAGGAAAAGCCAATGTTTCAGTTCGCGTTCAAAGACAAGAAGAAAGTTGATGTCCTAGTTCAAAGGCCAAACTCCCAATAAGGAAAGAAATATTATTTCTTACTTGGGGAACGGTCAGCCTTTTTATTCTGTTTAGGCCTTCAACTGACTGGATGAGGCCCACCCACATTAGGGAGGGCAATCTACTTTACACAGTCTACCAATTTAAATACTAATTTCATCCAAAAACACCTTCACAAAAATGCCCAAGTGTCTAGGAACCCCATGATACAGTCAAGTTGACACATAAAACTAACCATCACATGCCCCTTTCCAAGGCCTCTCACAGCAAAGTTGCCTTAAGAAAGTTTTTAAATATTTTAAACTCAAGATCTCTAAAATTTAAGATCATCTTTTATGAAATAAGAGAAACTACATCTTTTAATTTGCTGACATATTTCTAAAATAAGGCATTGCACATATTTATTCAAATTGAGTTGATCACAGGCTACCAAAACAAGGTGAGTAATGGCACGTCATCAAGAGAAATACAACAACTTATAAAGAAGACTAAGTTCTACTGAAGACAGTTTTTTTTTGATAGCATAATTTTATTCCCACTTTTCCATAAGATTTGTTCTTTCCCCCAAAGATTTCATAGAAGTTTGTCATAAACTTTCTCAATTATTAATAAACAGATTTTATTGAGCCATACTATGTGCCAAGCACTATGCAAGTGTTTTTTTGGGAGGTGAGGGGATTGAGGAAGGTTCTATTATTACACCCATTTGTCAGATGAGAGAACAGAGGCTTAAGGAAGTTAGTTACAACAGGTCACAATCTAGTAAACTACAGGGTCAGGACTCAAATCCAGGTTTATTTGTTTGGAAATTCAGCAGTCTAAACCAGTATGCTGTATAACAAGACTATTAGGAGTTGGCCAAGCTAACTGGGAAAGTGGGAGTTTTCCAGACAAATGGAAAAGCATGTGTCAAGGCTCAGAGTATTGAAAAGGACTGGCTTATTCAGCGAATGCCAAGAAGTCCAGCATCATGAAAATTCTTTCCCTACTTCCAGTTTGTTATATATTTTTTAGTTGATCACTCTACCTTTACTTGTTTTCCAATTATTTAAACCAAGGAGACAACTGATACATCCCGAGTGTCTGAAAGCTGTGACCTAAAACTACATATTCTTGGCCACTCTCAGATTTCCCATCTCATACTTATTGCTATATCCTTAGCTTAAGTTGAGGGATAATATTAGAGCTTGCTTTGTGAAACAGACAATTCTATTTACTGTTGGATTGTACTTAGTATTCAGTAAATTACATCACTCAGTGCCTCTCATGTGACTATTCCCAAAGATAATTTATTTTCAGTTCTTAAAGCAAGAAACCATTTTGCTTCTCCTGAAATAGCATCCTCGTTTTGCACACAATGCAAATCATATAACTGATTCTTTTCTTTTTTTGCTTTGGCAACTGGAAAAGTCAGAGATATACCTACAATTCTATTGTAATCAGTCTTACTTCCCCCCAACTCTGCTATCTCATCACTATTCTCAAATTTTAGTTAATTTTTTAAAAAATTTTATACTATTTTTTAAAAGATTTTTTGATGTGGACCATTTTTTTTAAAGCTTTATTGAATTTTTGTTACAATATTCCTTCTGTTTTATGTCTTGGCTTCTTGGCTATGAGGCATGTGGGATCCCAGCTTGCCAACCAGGGATCGAACTGGCACACTCTGCATTGGAAGGCAAAGTCTTAACCACTGGACCACCAGGGAAGTCCCTAATTTTTATAGTATTTTGAATTGATACTCTTGAGAATCACTTTAAAACCCTTCATGCAGGGGTGAGGAAGAGGGATAAATTGGGAGACTGGGATAGACATATATACACTATTATATATAAAATAGATAACTAATAAGGACCTACTGTATAACACAGGGGACTCTACTCAATACTGTGTAGTGGCCTGTATGGCAAAAGAATCTAAAAAAGAGTAGGTATATGCATATGTATAACTGATTCACTTTGCTGTGCACCTGAAACTAATACAACTATACTCCAATAAAAAACTAAACTAAAATAAAATAATAACAAAAACAAAACCTTTGTTCAGCCAAGCAGAGAATGAATGAATGAATATGTGAGAGAATAAATCAGTGAGTGAGTAAATAAATAAATAAATAGATAGATAGATAACTAAAGTAGCTCAGCTCTTGCCAGAAAATTTAGAGAAATTTCATCCCCAAATCCCACCCTCTGGTTCAAGGGATGATATGTTTCACACGAATTCATGAAGACCTATGATTGCCTTTTCCTATGTTTTCTGTTAATCCTAACATAAAACAATCCAATTGCTGTCTTGACACCTAGTAGTAACTTCTGCTTTTGTCACATCTCTTACATTATGACTATCTTAGCTTCCTTGTGCAAATAAAATCTCAATAGCCCTATTTTTATGGCTCTGTTGACACTATTTGCGATATCTGAAATCTCTGTGGATTCATGTCTTGTGTTCTAATTACAAGACCTGCCTCCATTCGCTCTCTCCCTCTCTCACTATATATATATATATATATATATATATATATATATATATAAAGAATGTATGTAAAGTATATCAATTCCCCATGTTGTTCTGTGTATCAAGGGTATACTCCTTTACATTGTATATTATTGAGTACATAGTTTTCCATTATATGGATCAACCACAGTTTTTTTGTGTGTTTTGTTTTGTTTTGTTTTAACCATTCACCAAGTGAAGAACATCTGAGTTGTTTCTAGTTTGGGGCAATTGTGAATAGTGTCACTATAAATTTCTCACATTTAGGTTTTTGCATGAATATAATCTTTCACTTGGGAGAAATAAATATTTAGGAATGGAATTGTTGAACTATAAGGTAAGTTAATGTTTCACTTTATAAGAAATTGCCAAACTATTTCTTAAATTGGCTATACCATTTTGCATTTTTGCTAGCAATATATGAGGGTTTCAGTTGTTCCCTATCCTCCCTAGCACTTGGTATTGTCAGTATTATTATGTTTAAATTTTTAGCCATTTTAAAACGTGTGTAGTAATAGCTCATTGCATTTTTAATTTGTATTTCCTTGATGGCTGATAATATTGAACAACTTTTTATGTTCTTATTTGTTACCTAATCAAAAAATTTTTAAAAGAGCTAAAGCCAGTTATTTCCAAACTTGGAGATAACATTTCTATAGCATTAGAGTTGTGATAGAGCTAACATATGAGTAAGAAGAACTGGTAAAAGAAGGATAAAGTATTCTGCTATATCCTGAATGACACTGGCATAAATTTTAAATCTGTTTTGGACGAGAGATTTTAGGAATTACCCCTGAGTATATGGGAGTATACTACCTCATTTAAATTGGGCTAAGTGGTTCAAATGAAAGTAATTCAAACCCCTGCAATCACTCTGCCTTTCTAAAATGAGTTATAACAAGCTCTTAATGCTACAAAATCCTGAGATTATCCATATCTTTTCAAAAGTGGTAGAAACTTATCAAAATATGTGCTTTTGTCTGCATTAATTGTCATTCCTTAGATCACTGAATTTTCCTTTATGAGTTCAGTTCTCCTACTAGCATTAAAAAATGGGCAAAATTGCCCATGAAATTTGATATTCATTAAAAAAATATGACTTACAGTAAAGGAGTATTTGCAGAACATGAGTTGTATAGACTAAGTATGTTTCTCAGATAATAAAAACTGTTAACATTTTCCTTGAAATTTCCCTTATTATAACCTTTCTTGGGCTCTGAGTCCAACATGAGAAAGAGGTAACCCACCAATAAGGGTAGCTGCTTCAAGAACCCAGAAGTGTCAGCTAAGATTCTGTCTTGGTGCCTCCCCACACACCTCAAGGTGCATGAGACTTCAGAGGGAGATCACTCAAATGCTTAAATCTTCACTCTGTAAAGCAGTATTCATTACAGTACTAATTTTATTTTTTTCAGACACAAAGTTCTAAGACTACAGACTATGTGAAGTAAGTGCTATATTAGAGTTATTTCCAGTGACAAATATCTAACCACCCATCACCTATTATATGTCAGATATGCTTAAATGCTTCCTTGAATCTGTTGTATGAAATACGCTCTGCTTGATCAGCCATTCTTTAGTCAAATACAAGGTGCACATGTGTTCTTTCTCTCTTAGCTATTTGCAACTTAATTACAACACTGTCAGAAATATCATAGCAAAAAATGTATAAATTTCTTATCATTCTCATTCAAGTCTGTCTTCCAGTAATGAGATTGAATTTGTTAATTAGGAGAAAGATTATGTAAAATGTGTATTTTTATAGTATGAATGAACAATCTGTATAATATTTGTTTTTATTAAAATAGAAAACAAGAGCACTGTGGGGACAGAATAGAACATTTATACTCCTAAATACTGAGACTATATTGCTGATTTTAAAAATACCCACTATTAAGTCAGATGGCAACATAAAACCATCCCCAAAATGGGTTCTGAATAATTATATATTTCTTTTCCATTTACTTCTCAAAAATATTTTTCTATTAAGTGTAAATTCTGACTTAAATACAGTTACTGAAGGTTAAATTGAAGTTATATTATGAAACACCAGACAACTTCTAGTCAAACAGAGATTCCTTAGACTTCCACTCTCTTACAATTGTTTTATTATCATTCACTTCAAATAGGTCACAAGGAAGTAGTAATGTCTTATAAGTTGGACCATTTTAGCAGCTGTGAGAAGAGATAGTAACTAATGGCAAAAATGAGGAATTAATGTATCTAAGTGATCTGCCCCATAAATCTACCTAAGACCATGATTAAGTAGATGGAATAGTCTTTCATTTCCTATATCAAGACCTAATTTAATACACAATATCATTTATGGGCCATATCATTTTAGACAATTTTAGTCAGAGATTGGAAATAGAGTCAAAATGGCAGCAACATTATCTTTCAGTGAGAATGTAGTTTATAAGCACATAACAGAAAAAATAGAATCCAGCAATATTACTGGCAATATGTATATGGGATTATTTTTCTCTCAGTTAAAAGAAGTCCTAAAACAGAGAGTCCAGGGCTTTTACTACTGTTTCTTGGTAATTAGTGTTTGTTTCTATTTAGCCATCCTAAAGGTATGACATTCATCTTCATGGTTGCCATATGTTCCAACACAGATGTTGGAGCACTGGTCATCACTTAAGTATTCCATGAAGGAAGCACCAGGAAAGGAGGGAAGAAGGGAACAAAGTCAATCAATATAGTTTCAATAACTCCTGAATTTTTGAAATTTATAAATTTTTTGTGTTTTCTACAATTTTTAATCATTATGTAAACTATATAAAATAGTTATAATTATTCTATTGCCACCTGGGAAAGGTTATAATCTCTATATATAAATCACAAAAATTTATTCTTCATAGATTTCAATAAAACATCATTTAGCTCATCTGTTTTCTATAAGTATTTTAATTAATTTATTTTTATTATTAAAGTAGTGTTGATTTACATTATTAGTCGTGTCAGTTGTGCAACATAGTGATTCAATTTTTTCTTTACTGAAGTGTGGTTGATTTATAATACTGTGTTTGTTTCAGGTGTACAGCATAGTGATTCAGTATTTTTGCAGATTATATTCCATTATAGGTTATTATAAGAGAATTGGTATGATTCCGTGCTATACAGTTTATCCATGTTGCTTATCTATTTTATATTTAGTACTTTGTATCTGTTAATCCCATACCCCTAATTTGAACCTCCTCTACTTCCCTCTCCCTTTTGGTATCCACAGGTTTGTTTTCTATATCTGTGAGCCTGTTTCTATTTTGTATATACATTTATTTGTATTATGTTTCAGATTCCACATATAAGTGATATCATATAGTACTTATCTTTCTCTGTCTGACTTATTTCACTAAGCATAATATTTTCTAGGTTCATCCATGTTGCTGCAAATGGCAGTATTTCATTCTTTTTTGTGGCTGAGTAATATTCATATATATGTAAATATAAATATATATAATATAAAAATATCTATTTTTATATATACATGGCTCACATCTTAATCCACTTGTCTGTTGATGGACACTTGGGTTATTTTCATGTCTTGGCTGTTGTAAATAGTGCCACTATGAACATTGGGGTGCATGTATCTTCTTGAATTAGTGTTCACATTTTTTCTAGATATATACCCAGGAGTGGAATTGCTGGATGATGTGGTAGTTCTATTTTTTAGTTTTTTAAGGAAATTCCATACTGTTTTCCATAGTGGCTGCACAAAGTTACATTCCCACAAACAGTGTACTAGGGTTCCCTTTTCTCCACATCCTCTCCAACATTTGTTATTTGCAGATTTTTTGGATAATAGCCATTCTGACAGGTGTGATGTTACCCCATTGTGATTTTGATTTCATTTCTCTAATAATTAGTGATGTTGAGCATCTTTTCATGTGCCTGTTGGCCATCTGTATGTCTTCTTTGTTAAAATATTTATTTAAGCCTTCTGCCGATTTTTTGGTAGGATTGGTTTTTTTTTTTTGATATTGAGTTGTATGAGCTCTTTGTATATTTTGTATGTTAACCCCTTGATTGTTACATCATTTGCAAATATTTTCTCCAATTCTATAGGTTGCCTTTTCAACTTGCTGTTGTTTTCCTTTGCTATGCAAAAGCTTTTAAGTTTAATTAGGTCCCATTTAAAAATTTTTCTTTTCTTTTGCCTTAGGAGATTGTTCCAAAAATCTTTGACATATGATTTACGTCAAAGATTGTAGGATTATTTGTTCTAATTCTGAGAAAAATGTCATGGGTATTTTAACAGGGATTGCATTAAATCTGTACAATGCTTTGGGTAATATTGTCATTTTAATAATATTAATTATTCTAATACCAGAGTACAGGATATCTTTCCATCTCTGTCTTTTTTTTTAATTGGAGTATAATTGCTTTACAACCTTTTGTTAGTTTCTGCTGTACAGTGCAGTGAAACAGCTATATGTATGTCTATATTCCCTCCCTTTTGGACCTTCCCCCTACCCCCCACATACCATCCATCTAGGTTGTCAAAGAGCACCAAGCTGAGCTTCCTGTGCTTTATAGATCGTTCCCACCAGCTATCTATTTTACGTGTGGTAGTGCATATATGTCCATCCAAATCTCCCAATTCATCCCACCCTCCCCTTCCCACCCTGTGTCCACATATCTTTTCTCTACATCTACATCTCTATTCCTGCCCTGCAAATTGGTTCATCTGTACCATTTTTCTGGATTTCACATATATGCGTTAATGTAAAATATTGTTTTACTCTTTCTGCCTTACTTCACTCTGTATGATGGACTCTAGGTCCATCCACATCTCTACAAATGATCCAATTTCATTCCTTTTTATGGCTGAGTAATTCTCCATTGTATATATGTACAACATCTTCTTTATCCATTCACCTGTCATTGGATATTTAGATTGTTTCCATGTCCTGGTTGTTGTAAATAGTGCTGCAGTGCATATTAGGATACATGTGTCCTTTTGAATTATGTTTTTCTCAGGGTCTATGCCCAGTAGTGGATTACTGGGTCATATGGTAGTTCTATTTTTAGTTTTTTTGAGGAAGCTCCATACTGGTCTCCACAGTGGCTGTATCAATTTACATTCCCAGCAACAGTGGAGTCCTTTTCTCCACACCCTCTCCAGCATTTATTGTTTGTAGAGGTTTTGCTGATGGCTATTCTGACTGGTGTGAGGTGATACCTCATAGTAGTTTTGATTTTCATTTCTCTAATAATTAGTGATGATGAGCATCTTTTCATGTGCTTCTTGGCCATCTGTATGTCTTCTTTGGTGAAATATCTATTTAGGTTTTCTGCCCATTTTTGGATTCGGTTGTTTCTTTTTTAGACATTGAGCTCCATGAGCTGTTTATTTTGGAGATTAATCATTTGTCCATTGCTTCATTTGCAAATATTTTCTCCCATTCTGAGGGTTGTCTTTTCATCTTGTTTATGGTTTCCTTTGTTGTGCAAAAGCTTTGAAGTTTCATTAGGTCCCATTTATTTATTTTAGTTTTTACTTTCATTACTCTAGGAGGTGGGGCAAAAAGGTCTTCCTGTGGTTTATGTCAAAGAGTGTTTTTCCTACATTTTCCTCTAAGAGTTTTATAGTGTCTGGTCTTACATTTAGGTCTTTAATCCATTTTGAGTTTATTTTTGTGTATGGTGTTAGGAAGTGTTCTAATTTCATTCCTTTACATGTAGCTGTCCAGTTTTCCCAGCACCACTTATTGAAGAATCTGTCTTTTCTCCATTGTATATTCTTGCCTCCTTTATCAAAAATAAGGTGACCTGGGCTTCCCTGGTGGCTCAGTGGTTGAGAGTCCACCTGCTAGTGCAGGTGATACGGTTTCATGCCCCGATTCGGGAGGATCCCACATGCCACGGAGCGGCTGGGCCTGTGAGCCATGGCTGCTGAGCCTGTGCATCCGGAGCCTGTGCTCTGTGATGGGAGAGGCCACAGCAGTGAAGGGCTCATGTACTGCAAATAAATTAATTAATTAATTTAATAAGGTGACCGTATGTGCGTGAGTTTATCTCTGCACTTTCTATCCTGTTCCATTGATCTATATCTCTGTTTCTGTGCTAGTACCATACTGTCTTGATTACCGTAGCTTTGTAGTATAGTCTGAAGTCGGGGGGCCTGATTCCTCTAGCTTCGTTTTTCTTTCTCAAATTGCTTTGGCTATTTGGGGTCTTTTGTGTTTCCATTCAAATTGTAAACTTTTTGTTCTAGTTCTGTGAAGAATGCCAATGGTAATTTGATACGGATTGCATTGAATCTGTAGATTGCTTTGGGTAGTATAGTCATTTTCATAATATTGATTCTTCCAATACAAGGACATGGCATATTTCTCCATCTATTTATGTCATCTTTGATTTCTTTCATTAGTGTTTTTTGGTTTTTTGAGTGTACAGGTCTTTTGCATCCTTAGGTAGGTTTATTCCCAGGTATTTTAAAATTTTTGTTACGATGGTAAATAAGATTGTTTCCTTAATTTCTCTGTTTCCTTTACACTAACAATTTTTCATTGTTAGTGTATAGGAATTCAAGAGATTTCTGTGCATTAATTTTGTATCTTGCAACCTTACCAAATTCATTGATTGGTTCTAATAGTTTTCTCATAGCATCTTTAGGATTTTCTATGTATAGTATCATGTCATCTGCAAACAGTGACAGTTTTACTTCTTTTCCAATTTGTATTCGTTTTATTTCTTTTTTTTCTCTGATTACTGTGGCTAAAACTTCCAAAACTATGTTGAATAAGAGTGGTGAGAGTGGACATCCTTGTCTTGTTCATGATCTTAGAGGAAAGGCTTTCAGTTTTTCACCATTAAGAATGATGTTTGCTGTGAGTTTGTCATATATGGCCTTTATTATGTTGAGGTAGGTTCCCTCTGTGCCCATTTTCTGGAGAGTTTTTATTATAAATGGTGTTGAATTTTATCAAAAGCTTTTTCTGCATCTATTGAGATGATCATATGGTTTTTCTTCTTCAATTTGTCAATATGGTTTCTCACATTGATTTATTTGCATATATTGAAGAACCCGTGCATTCCTGGGATAAACCCCACTTGGTCATGGTGTATGATCCTTTTAATGTGTTGTTGGATTCTGTTGCTAGTGTTTTATTGAGGATTTTTGCATCTATATTCATCAATGATATTGGTCTGTAATTTTCTTTTTCTGTGATGTCTTTGAATCATCTTCAATTTTCTTCATTAATGTATTATAGTTTTCAGCATGTCAGTCTCTCACTTCCTTGGTTAACTTTATTCCTAGGTATTTTATTCTTTGGATGTGATTTAAAACATACTTTTTACTTTATCTTTCTGATATTTTATTAATAGTGTATAGAAACAAAACAGCTTTCTGTATATAAATCTTGTATTCTGCAACTTTGCTGAATTTCATTTATTAGTTCTAATAGTTTTTGTGAGGAGACTTTAGCGTTCTCTATATAGAGTATCATGTTATCTGAAAATAGTGACAATCTTACCTCTTCCCTTCCAATTTGGATATCTTTTATTTTTTTCTCTTGTCTGATTGCTGTAGCTACAACTTCCAATATTATGTTGAATAGAAGTGGTGAGAGTGGGCATCCTTGTCTTGTTCCAGATTTTAGCTGAGAGTCTTTCAGCTTTTCACCATTGAGTATTATGTTGGCCATGAGTTTGTCATAAGTAGCTTTTAGTATGTTGAGATATATTCCCACTATACCCACTTTGGTAAGAGTTTTTATCATCAAAGGATGTTGAATTTTAGCAAATGCTCTTTCTGCATCTGTTGAGATAATCATGTGTTTTTTTGTCTTTTGTTAAAGACAAAAAGACATTGTGATATATCACAATGATTTATTTGCATATGTTGAACCATCCTTGTGATTCTAGGATGAATCCAACTTGATTGTGGTGTATGATCTTTTTTCTGTGTTGTTGGATTTGGTTTGCTAATATTTAGTTGAGAATTTTTGCATCTATATTCATCAAAGATATTGGCCTGCAATTTTCTTTTTTGATATTGTCTTTGTCTAGTTCTGGTATCAGGGTGATGGTAGCTTCATAGAATAACTTTGGGAGTGTTCCCTCCTCTTTAATCTTTTGGAAGAGTTTGAGAAGGATAGGTATAAGTTCTTCTTTGTATGTTTTTGGTAGATTTCCCCCGTGAAGCCACTGTCCTGGACTTTCATTTGCAGGGAATTGTTTGGTTTTTTGTTTGTTTTTCAGATTCTTTTTCACTTCTAGTGATTGGTCTGTTCAAATTATCTATTTCTTCTTGATTAAGTTTTTGTGGGCTGTATGCTTCTAGAAACTTGTCCATTTTCTTTAGGCTGTAAAATTTTTTTGCCATATAATTATTCATAGTATTCACTTGTGGTTTCCTGTATTTCTGTAGTATCCATTGTGATATCTTTTCTTTCATTTTTTATTTTGTTTATATGGGTCCTCTATGTTTTCTTCTTGGTGAGCCTGGCCAGAGGTTTGTTGATTTTGTACACCTTTCAAAGAACGAGCACTTTTTATTGATTTTTCCTATTGTTTTTCTAACCTCTATTTTATTTATTTCCTGTCTGATCTTTATTTTTTCCTTCCTTCTCTGACTTTAGATTTTGTTTTCTTTTTCTAGTTCTTTTAGGTGGTATGTTAGCTTGTTTATTTGAGATTTTCTTGTTCTTGGAGGAAGACCTGTATCACTATAAACTTCCCTCTAAGGACTGACTTGGCTGCATCCCATAGATTTTGTATGGTATGTCTAACAGTCTTAAGCAAGTAGATATAGGAATGTGTTAACATACTGGAAAAGCAGGGTAACCACAAATCAAAAACCGACAATATAACGAAAGGAACTCAAGCATACTACAAAAGAAAATCATCAAACTACAAAGGGAAAAGCAAAAAGAAAAAGAAAGGAACAAATAAGAAATCCAAAATCAACTGGAAAACCAGGTTTAAAATGGCAATAAATATATATCTATCAATAATTACCTTAAATGTCAATGGATGAAATGATCCAATTAAAAGGCATAGAGCAGCAGATTGGATTTAAAAACAAGAGCCTACAATATGTTGCCTACAAGAGACTCACTTTAGGGTAAGGATACACATAGATTGAAAGTGAGGGGATAGTAAAAGATATTTCATGCAAAAAAAAAGACAATAAAACAGGGGTAGCAATACTTGTATCTGACAAAATATACTTTAAAAAAAGTCATAAAGAAAGCTAAAGAAGGACACTATATAATGATAAGAGGATCAATAAAAGAAGAGGATATTACACTTGTTAACATATATGCACCCAATAGAGGAGCACCCAGATACATAAAATAAATATTAACAGACATAAATGGAGAAATTGACAGGAATACAATAATAGTAGGAGAATTTAACACTCCACTAACATCAATGGACATATTTTCCAGACAGAAAATAAATAAGGCAACAGAGATCCTAAATGATACAATAGAACAGTTAGACTTAATTGGTGATTTCAGGACACTACATCCAACAAAACTAGAATATACATTCTTTTCAAGGGCACATGGAACATTCTCTACGATTGACCACCTACTAGGACACAAAATGAGCTTCAACAAACTTAAGTGGGTAGAAATTATTTCAAGCATCTTTTCTGACCACAATGACATGAAACTAGAAATCATTCACAGAAAGAGAAATGAGGAAAAAATGATAAATGGAGACTAAACATGCTACTAAAAAACCAATGGGTCAACAGTAAAATCAAAAAAGGAAATTTATACCTTGAGACAAATGACAATGAAAGCACAACCCTATTATATTTTAGTACCAAGATACCAAGTGCTAAAACATCTCCTTCCTCTCCTTGAACTCGTTTTCTTATTCTTTTCTTTTGAGTACAGAGTTCTCATTCATTCACAATGAATTATATCAAACATCATCTTCTCTGAGAATTCCTTGACCTTCATCTACATCACTGTAGTTACAAGCTCCATCTTCCATAACACTACAGGTCTTTGAACAAGCCTCTTCTATGACATTTAAAATTTACATTATCTCCATTTGTTACTGTGTTTATCTCCTCCATAATAGCCATTCTCCAAGATGGCCTCATCAATTCTTGCCTCCTGTTATCAGGTCTCTGTGTAGTCCTCCCCCACACTGAGTAGAACTGACCTGTATAACAAGTAGGATATTACAGAAATAATGGAGTGTGACTTTGAGACTAGGTTATAAAAAGACGTTGTAGCTTCTACCTTATTCTCTTACATCACTTGCTCTGTTGGAAGCCAGCTTCCATTTTACAAAGATAATCAGTTGTACAGAGAAGACCATGTGGCAATAAACTAAGGTCTCCTGCTGACAATCAGCATGACTTTCCAGCCATATGAGTACTCCTAATTGGATGGAAGTGTATTTGGAATTCTATCCAAACTTTCAGGTGACTGTAGCACTGACCAATATCTTGCCTGCAAACCTCATGAAAGCCTCTAAGCCAGAACAGCAACTCCAAAATTTCTGACCTATAGGAAGTGCCCATTGTTGTTTCAAGATTTCAGATAATTTGCTATTCAACAATGGAAAATTAATACAGATTTTTGTACGGACAAGTAGGGTCCTGCTATAAGAAAAACTTAAAATGTGGAAGTGGCTTTGGGATCAGGAAGATGAGAGGACTTTGAGGAAAGAACAATTAAAAGACTGAAAAGCTTTGAAGAAACCGCTAGGACATGTCTGATGAACCTTGAGGAGGATATAGGTAAGGGCTTAAAGGAATGTGAGGAAAATATTATGGGAAATTGAAGGAAAGAAGGTTTTTGCTATAGCCCAAAGTTGAAGAACATCATCACTTTCTGTAATGTGAAAGATAGAAAATGTGTCCAAATGAATGGGGTGATCTTGCTAAGTAGATTCCAGGTGTCACCCAATTTCTTCTTCCTATTTATAGTAAGATGTGAGAAGAGAGAGACAAGATGAAGGAGGGATCATTAAGCACAAAGAAGAAAGGACTTGCTGGTTATAAATTTTCCCAGCCTTTCCTGGTGGCAAATGATGATTAAAAGCAAGAAGTAAGTCTTTGTTGTGTTCAGCCACTGAAATTTGGGGATTTTAATTGTTATTGCAGAATAACCTAGTGTATTCTAATCAATAAAATAAGCAAAGCTAGCGGCACAAATTAGAAAGGGATAGACTGTATCTGAGGCCCCCCAACAAGGCAGTGTGTCAGAGTTATCTTCAGGCACATTGCCAAAATTCTATCTGCTTCTCCTCCCCACCCCCAACTTTAAAGAATTTCTTTTTTATATGGGTGGTCTACAATGAATAAAATAGCAAGGAATGGATGACTGTAGCTGAAAGAACAAGGAAGTAATTGGATAGCTAGAGTTGTATTGCATCCTGAATTAAGTTCTTGAAAGTGCTTTACAACTCAGAAGCATGTGCCTAATGGCTAAAAGAAGCCAGATGTACATGCTCTGAAGCCAGACTGCTTCAGTAGAATCCCAGCTTAGTCATCAGACAATTTACCTCACCTCTTTATGGCTCTCAGAAATTGTATCTACCTCCCAAGCTTGTTGTAAGATTTAAATCCATTTATTTAAAATAAACTAGAACAGACCATCTTAAGGTAAACTGAGACTAAGGTTTTCTACGTACAAAGTTTCAAAAACAGCAGAGCTTAAAGATTAAGAATGTAGACCCGGGATGTTTGAACTCCAGCTCTCCCACTTGCTTACTCTGTGACTTTTTTAACTTTTCTATCCATCAACATCTTCATTTGCAAAATGGATGTAAAAGGAGTTCTTACCTCATAGGTTTGTTAAAACAATTAGGTGAGTTAATATTTATGAATTAAAATAGTTAATTTGTAATTAAATGTTTGTAGTCATATTCATTAATATTTAGAAGTGCTTGGCTCATAATATTATAAATCTAATTTAAAAAAAAATTTAAATCAACATGTAAGCCTTCATGTCAACTACAGATTTTTATAGTTATTGTAGCTCTTGTTCTTCAAGCCTCTATGTTTTCTTGACTTCACAGTAAGGCACATTAAAGAATTCTGAGGGTTTTTTTCCTGCAATTCCTATTAGGTTATCTCACTTTTTAAAATCTTCAGTTGAATTATATATCAATGGAAATTAAACACTTCTTTTTTTGGTCATCTAGAAGTTTCTGACAGATCATTGATAGGCATCTGAGTGATAAAGTTTTTTATGACACACTAATCAGTCACTCCAACCTCTCCTAGCTTTGAAAAATTCTATGTTCTATTCCGAGAGATTTGGCAATCTCTTCTGTCTTTAAAGTGCTTGGCTTGTGACCAGTAATCTTCTGTACACTATGCAACTTCACATTTCAATGCTGCATCACAATGCAATCTTTTCAAAAACATTTTAAGCAGAAATTATAAATCCAAAATTAACTTAAAATTCAATTGCCTTTGGAGTTCTCAATGTACCTCTATTGAGGTGACAGTCAAAGGAACCTCTGTAAAAGACTGAGTTCTCACAAGCAAAGACAATGAAAACTTACTCTTTGTCTTTATGACCAGCAAGTTTCTTCTAACATTTTAAAATTTCATCCCAGTTTCAGAAAGAAGGAAAAGAAAAATGTGTAATTTTGAAGAGAGGAAAGAACAAATTATTGAATGTCTTATACAGATTCTGTGCTACTTATTTTATGTATTTTATCTCTAGCCTTCATAAAATGAAAGATTGTTATTGCTACTTTTCTTTTTATTCAGGTGAAAAAAGTATAAACTCAAAAAAAATTAACTAGCCCAAAGTCACATAGTGACACACTCACATATACCTAAAATATGGTAGAAGTGGGAGTTGAAGCCAGGCATGTGAAAACAAAATCCATGCTTATTTTATTATGTTACCTTGTCTACTAAAGTAATACATGCTATTATATAGTGATTAATTCATTAAATAAAATCTTCTAATTTTCCATTAACATAACTTATTGAACTAGAAGTACTTTAGTGAACTAAACATAAATATTCCCCTCACCCTCTCATTTGATCCATTTTCCTTAAGTTCCCATGGAAGTCATTTAGTTTTGGTCTATTATATATATTGCTGTACCTTGGTTGCTCATGATTTCGGCTACTTTTGTTTACCTCTACAAAAACACTCTTGCATAAAAGCTTGCTATCTTACTATTTTAAAAAATATTTTCTCTTTTCATTTTCTAAGGTATCATTGTTGATTGTTAATTATCCTTGTTTCATTTTTTCTTGTTAACATTTTTATAGTTTTATTATTTTATCACATTTGAATTGAACCTAAAAGTTGTCCTAAGCTATCATCAAAGATTATGTCTATGTGGAAAATATATTGAGTCTTTCTTGATCTACTATTTTTGTAACCTTAAACCTATCTACAAAATTATTCTTTTGTTCTTTGACTTTGCTATTTTTGTCTCAATCTCTTAACCTTTAGTTTCTCAGTCTATAATTTAATTAATTGAGCTTACAGTGAAAATTATCAATTTTTGCTCTTTAAACTTCATTTTACCCTTTTCCTTGAGAATTTTTTATTTGATATTTTTTAAGTCTCATCACTTCTGACCTCTTGAAAAGAAAATAAGGCTTCTTTCTTGTAATTACATTGACCTCTATTTCATTTTTTCCTGTTCCCACAAGAATTTTCTAATCTTCCACATACTCTGCATAGTTAATAAATTTTACTATCTCTGGAGCACTTAAAAATACAGTGCATATCACAATTACATTACATATATGTGTGTGTATATGTATCTTGACTTTACTGCCCTACTTCTTTTTTATACCTCTTAACTAGGCTATTCATCTGTAAAGTCAAACATACTTAATGTTCTGTTCTTTACATGTTGTAAGTACTGTTTCAGACGTTATCTTACAGTTATTTGCATCTTTGTTATCCCAATAGAGCTAAAATTCTCAACCCAGAAACATTCTAAATTCTCAATTTTCCCTTTCACTTCCTCTTTACAGACTCTAACGGTTACAGATTTGATCAATTTAATCCCTTTGTTCATTTCCATGCTGCAAACTGGGACTCACATAATTTGAACATCTGTACTATGTGAACCTAGCATTTTCTGAAGTACTAATTTAACAAATACATACTAATTTTCAATGATGTTCCAAGCCCTGTATTATGTGTTGAATGTAATAAGATTGCCAACCACTACTCAAAGCATTTCCTATTTATTAGATCATGTCAATGCACTCTAATCAAAGACCACTGGGAACACACTCCTGGCCACCATAGAAACATGGAGCTGACCCTTGTGGTGGAGAGAGCAACCCACACTCAGAGGAGGAGGCAGAATGCTTCTGCTTCCCCTCCACCTTTTTTAGAGGACTTGCCTTTTATATATGACAATTACAAAAGAATTTCAAGTATATATTTAGGTAGAAGTTACTGGTTCATTTCTTTCTTTTTCCCTTCCTTGAAACAGAACCAGATATAGCAGTCTCCTTTATATAAACTGTATCCTCCTTTACTTCAAAACATCTTTATTTATGCTGCTTTGTCTTTCTTTGCTATATCCAAAATGGTTTTCTGAGTGCACAATTCACTAAATGAGTACCAGAACCACATCTATAGCATATGTAGGCAGCCTTATTTCTCTGTCCCCAAAAGAAATACAAGAAACTAGTATGAATGCTTGTGGATGAGAAATGATTTAAAAGACAATCCCTGAGCACTGTTGTTTACAGTATTGGAATCCATATTATCCCCAGTGTCAGAGGAAGGTGAGGGAGATATTTGGGCTACAGATGGGCTACAGAGAAAGAATTCTGCTTTTGCCATATCTACAGCCCCACAGCAGTCCCTGCTGGTGTATTTTTCATATTATTTCCATTTATTTGGGGCCTACACCAACATCCCATTCTCTCTTATTTTCATTAGAAGCTGAGAAAGTCTGTGTGACAAGTAAAATTCCACTTTTCATAATATTAATGTATGTTGGGACATAAAACATTAATACAGTAAGCTCTCAAATAATGTGATTCTGGACAGGTACCTAAAAAGAAAGTGAATTAGAAAATCTGATTCTTTGATACATTTTTCAATCCTAAATTGTACTACCCACTTTGCCAGCTCAGTTACATGGGACTCCATGCTATCAGGTGTCCCAGAATGCTTTGCATTATTGCCTTTTCATAACCATGATCCCTAACCAAATCCATATTAGTCATCTGTATAGAAAAGGGATGCAATACCTGCTATCAGCAAAGGGTAAGTATTTCCTCACAGTATCATGCTTCATTTGTTTTGTGACGACTGCTGGAGCAGGGACAGATTTTCACAGTATGAAGCCACAGACAGAGGTAGAGCTAAGAGAGGCCTAAAACCTATCAGGCACCAGCTAATTTTTATACTAAAGATTGCATGAAATATTAATCGACTCACGTGTGTTATTAGTTAAAATAATAGTGAGTTTGAGCCGTCCTTGGAGGGGGACTGAGACATTCCTCTCACTTGTGTTCCATGTCTTTGCTTTGGACTCTTATTTTGTAGTGAATAAGCAAATAAGGAAGCCAGAAAATTATTTTCCCTAAGATTTGAATACCACTGTGTTCCTACGGAGTGTAAACTTGGAGATTGGAGTGGAAATAAGTTATATCCCCATCAGGATGACCCTTCTGGAGCTTATTGCAAAGACGCACAGGCACCTACAGCCTACTGCTCAAATACCAAGTGTGTAGTTTCCTTGAATGTTACCATCTGAAAGAAATGTGAACATCTGGCTTGCTGTGGCAGCAGGGAAGGACAATTCCACTACACTATTTGACAAAATGTCAGGTGCTGGAGAATGAAGAAAAAGCACTGAGTTATTTGGAAGGCCATCTTAATTAAGGAACATTTTATGCTAGTAAAATGTGGGAATAAAGGATTTCAGAAAATATATACATTAAGTAAGTACAAGATATTCTAAAGCCTTTGTAATGTCAAAAGGGAGAGATATTGGTAATTTAATGGATGACAAATCATAAGGATGGCAAGATAATAAACCTTTAGGGGAGAATGAAAGTGTCCTTTCTTTCAGCTTATCACTATGCCAATTCTATGTGTCACTCTTTCTCTTATGACTGACATCCATTTTGTTGAGTAAGGGCTCACAAGGTGGTGCCTGGCCAGCTTGCTGTATTCCTCACTACTTCCAAGTCAACTCTCTCTACCTTTCAAAATTTAGAAATGCAGTGAACAATTCTCTCTCTCATGGGTCATCTTTCTACTGACTGGATTTGTGTGGGTAATGCTAACCCTGGGAACTGGATCTATTCCCAACTCAAATGTACTACAAACCTGTGCTCAAACCTGACATTTGATCCTCTTGCAGGCACAAGAACCACATATCTGCATAAACCAGAGTTCTAAAACATTCCCATAAGGTCATAAACAGAGATGTCTGGTAATCTATTGTCTTTACTTATACATTCAAGACTTTTTCTTTTCCTGAGCTTATCTTTAGTACTTAGGCTATAGACACTTTATAAGTAAATTTCTATTGTCCATAATAAGAAGCTTTCCAAAATGGATCAAATTGATAATTGAATATGTAATTAAATATGGGAGAAATATTAAATATGCATCATCCAAAAATATTTAAACCATTTTAAAATAAGAAAATCCTATAAGAATTTCAAAGAATACTAAAGAATAAAATAATGCTTCTGATATGGGCAAGTTTCCCACCTTCCAGAGTCAACAACTATTACCAAATTTCTTATGTGAACATATAGAAATATTCTATGCAAATATATTTGCCCAGTACTGTCCTGATTTATTCATCAAATCCTCATAGCAACCAATGAGTACATATTCTTTTTTGAAAAAAAATAAGTGATATTCATTTCTCAGACAAGGAAACTGAGATGTAGAAAAATTAAGTAACTTGTTTACAGTCCCACATTTTAAAAGCAATAAAACCATACTTCTACCACAGAAAGCCCAGTTCCAGGTAACATGCACTTAACCACAAAGCTCTACTGCCTTTGCAGCCCTTGTCATTTCATATTGGATACCATTATAAACATCTCTTCATTTTACATCAACAAGTGCAACAAATGAGAAACCAAATTAATTTTGCACATTTGTATGAGAATGCTTGCAAATATTTTTCAAAGCCTATTCTTTGTGTCTACAAAATTATGTTAGAAATGGAAGAAACATTTTGTGTGTAAGATTAGATATTAAATCTCTTATACAGTTACATTTTATGCCTTATTTTAGACAGAGGACAAAATATGGGAATTGACTTCCTTTCTCTGCTAACTCTCAATTATACTTTCATTGTAACCATTTAAGGATGTGCTTGCTCCTAAATGCAATCAAGACTCTCACCAGAAAACAAAGAGTAGCAATGTTATGATCTAGTAACCAAAAAGGACAAAGAGTGTCTCTTATCATCCAATTACACAAAAGGTTAAGTTGCAGTCCATTGCAGTCATCCATGACAGTGACAGTGCACCCTGGGGGAGTTCACGATGGGAAAAACAGGATTAAGCATTCTGTGTTTTGGTTATACAGTCCCCTAGATAGTTAAGAAGCACATCCAAGGAAGAATTTCAATGACCCCAGGTTCTTGCACCTTACCACGCATACATAGAAAAGCACTAAAATCATTAACTTGAGATATCTGTTCTTTGTGATGACCAGTAATATTTTACCAAGATGTATGCTTGACTGTACGTATTTCCACTCAAAAAACTCATATACACACACACACACACACACACACACACACACACACATACACATATATACTTATATGAAGTATATAAGTATATGTGTGTGTGTGTGTATACACACACACACACACACACACACACATATATATATATGTATATGTATATATACTGGCTCTTCCACACCTCTTTGGAGCTGTCCCCCCAGAGCTACCAACAGGCTGTTTCCAGGGCTATAGTTCTCAGTAAGGTCCTTAAACATTTATATTGTGTTTGTCTTTTAAGTCAACAGTCTCTAAACATAAAATTTATCATATTTGCTTTGCCATAAAAAAAGGTAGGACTGAAAAAAGGGGAAATAATTTATTTCAATGTCACTACATTAATATTCTCTTATTTTAAAATTACTGTTATTTGAGATATATAGTACTCTATTCATAAACTTTCACGTGAACTACTAATATGTGGCTCCTATGTCTACAGGGCTCTCCAGCGTGAAACAAATGAAGTAATATTAACAAATGAAGTAATATTAACACCAATTCTCTAAATGATGAATACTCTGGGGCTCCACGTGTTAGTTTAGAATGAAATTAGCCCAAATATTACCATTCTTTCTCCTCTGGTATTTCTCAAGGAGTCCATGGCAGTGTCCTACAGGAGATCCAATATCCTGGTGATGAGAGAGAGGAAGGGGGTTTTATATGAGTAATAGCATGGAGGTATAAAATAAAAAGGAATATGCACAGAAATACAAATAGTTTAAAAAAGAGAGAGAGGGGGTAGCATAACACAATGAGATTGTCCTGTGACTAAATAGCACAGAATAGATATATGCTTGAGGACGAGGGGAAGATGGCAGAAGAGTAAGACGCGGAGATCACCTTCCTCTTCACAGATACACCAGAAATACATCTACGTGTGGAACAACTCCTACAGAACACCTACTGAATGCTGGCATAGACCTCAGACCTCCCAAAAGGCAAGAAACTCCCCACATACCTGGGTAGGGCAAAAGAAAAAAGAATAAACAGAGACAAAAGAATAGGGACAGGACCTGCACCAGTGGGAAGGAGCTGTGAAGGAGGAAAAGTTTCCACACACTAGGAAGCCACTTCGCAGGCGGAGAATGCGGGTAGCAGAGCAGGGAAGCTTCGGAGCCACGGAGGAGAGCACAGCCACAAGGGTGCAGAGGGCAAAGCGGAGAGATTCCTGCACAGAGAATCGGTGCCGACCGGCACTCACCAGTCCGAGAGGCTTGTCTGCTCACCCGCCGGGGCGGGCTGGGGCTGGGAGCTGAGGCTCCGGCTTTGGTCGGAGCGCAGGGAGAGGACTGAGGTTGGCGGCGTGAACACAGCCTGAAGTGGGTTAGTGCACCACGGTTAGCCAGGAGGGAGTCCGGGGAAAAGTCTGGACCTGCCGAAGAGGCAAGAGACTTTTTCTTCCCTGTTTCCTGGTGTGCGAGGAGAGGGGATTAAGAGCGCTGCTTAAAGGAGCTCCAGAGACGAGTGCGAGCTGCAGCTAAAAGCACGGACGCCAGAGACGTGCATGACACGCTACCAAGAAGCCTGTGTGCGAGCACAGGTCACTATCCACATCCCCCTTCCAGGGAGCCTGTGCAGCCCGCCACTGCCAGGGCCCCGGGATCCAGGGACAACTTCCCCAGGAGAATGCGGCATGCCACAGGCTGGTGCAACGTCATGCCGGCCTCTGCCGCTGCAGGCCCACCCCACACTCCGTGCCCCTCCCTCCCCCCGGCCTGAGTGAGCCAGAGCCCCTGAAGCAGCTGCTCCTTTAACCCCATCCTGTGTGAGCGAAGAACAGACGCCCTCCAGGGACCTACACGCAGAAGCGGGGCCAAATCCAAAGCTGAGCCACTGGGAGCTGTGAGAACAAAGAAAAGAAAGGGAAATCTCTCCCAGCAGCCTCAGAAGCAGCGGATTAAATCTCCACAATCAACTTGATGTACCCTGCATCTGTGGAATACATAAATAGACGACGAATCATCCCAAATTCAGAAGGTGGACTTTGAGAGCAAAATTTATGATATTTTCCCTGTTTTCCTCTTTCTGTGAGTGTGTATGCTTCTGTATGAGATTTTTGTCTATATAGCTTTGCTCCCACCATTTGTCTCAGGGTTCTATCCGTCCGTGTTTTTTTTTTTTTAATTCTTTTTTTCTTAATAATTATTTTTTATTTTAATAACTTTATTATATTTTACATTACTTTTATTTTACTTTATCTTCTATCTTTCTGTTTTTCCTTCCTTCGCTCCTTTATTTCTTCCTCCCTTTCTCCCTCCTTTCTTTCTTTCTATCCTTCTTTCTTTCTTTCCTTCTTTTTTCCTTCCTTCTTTCTTTCTTTCTTTCTACTAATTCTTTCTTTACTTTTTCTCCCTTTTATTCTGAGCCGTGTGTATGAAAGGCTCTTGGTGCTGCAGCCAGGAGTCAGTGCTATACCTCTGAGGTGGGAGAGCCAACTTCAGGACACTGGTTCACAAGAGACCTCCCAGCTCCACATAATAATTAAGAAAAATGAAATTGTATCAAGTATCTTTTCTGACCACAATGCTATGAGACTATATATCAATTACAGGAAAAGATCTGTAAAACACATGGAGGCTAAACAATACACTACTTAATAACGAAGTGATCACTGAAGAAATCAAAGAGGAAATTAAAAAGTACCTAGAAACAAATGACAATGGAGACACGATTACCCACAACCTATGGGTTGCAGCAGAAGCAGTTCTCAGAGGGAGGTTTCTATCAATAGAATCCTACCTTAAGAAACAGGAAACATCTCGAATAAACAACCTAACCTTGCACCTAAAGCAATTAGAGAAAGAAGAACAAAAATACCTCAAAGTTAGCAGAAGGAAAGAAATCATAAAAATCAGATCAGCAATTAGTGAAAAAGGAATGAAGGAAACAATAGCAAAGATCAATAAAACTAAAAGCTGGTTCTTTGAGAAGATAAACAAAATTGATAAACCATTAGCCAGACTCATCAAGAAAAAAAGGCAGAAGACTCAAATCAATACAATTAGAAATGAAGAAGGAGAAGTAACAACTGACACTGCAGAAATACAAAAGATCATGAGATTACTGCAAGCAACTCTATGCCAATAAAATGGACAACCTGAAAGAAATGGACAAATTCTAAAAAATGCACAACCTGCCAAGACTGAATCAGAAAGAAATAGAAAATATGAACAGACCAATCACAAGCACTAAAATTGAAACTGTGATTAAAAATCTTCCAGCAAACCACAGCCTGGGACCAGATTGCTTCACAGGCGAATTCTATCAAACATTTAGAGAAGAGCTAACACCTATCCTTCTCAAACTCTTCCAAAATATAGCAGAGGGGGGACCACTCCCAAACTCTTTCTACAAGACCACCATCACCTTGATACCAAAACCAGACAAGGATGTCACAAAGAAAGAAAACTACAGTCCAATATCACTGATGAGCATAGCTGCAAAAATCCTCAACAAAATACTAGCAATTAGAATCCAACAGCACATTAAAAGGATCATACACCATAATCAACTTGGGCTTATTCCAGGATTGCAAGGATTCTTCAATATGCGCAAATCAATCAACATGATACACCATATTAAAAAATTGAAGGAGAAAAACCAGATGATCATCTCAATAGATGGAGAGAAAGCTTTTGACAAAATTCAACATCATTTATGATAAAAACCCTGCAGAAAGTAGGCATAGAGGGATCTTTCCTCAACATAATAAAGGCCATATATGACAAACCCACAGCCAACATCATCCTCAATCGTGAAAAACTGAAAGAATTTCCACTAAGATCAGGAAAAAGACAAGGTTGCCCACTCTCACCACTCTTATTCAACATAGTTTTGGAAGTTTTAGCCACAGCAATCAGAGAAGAAAAGGAAATAAAAGGAATCCAAATCGGAAAAGAAGAAGTAAAGCTGTCACTGTTTGCAGATGACATGATACTATACATAGAGAATCCTAAAGATGCTACCAGAAAACTACTAGAGCTAATCAATGAATTTGGTAAAGTAGCAGGATACAAAATTAATGCACAGAAATCTCTGGCATTCCTGTACACTAATGATGAAAAATCTGAAAGTGAAATCAAGAAAACACTCCCAGTTACCATTGCAACAAAAAGATTAAAATATCTAGGGATAAACCTACCTAAGGAGATAAAAGACTTGTATGCAGAAAATTATAAGACACTGATGAAAGAAATTAAAGATGATACAAATAGATGGAGAGATATACCATGTTCTTGCATTGGAAGAATCAACACTGTGTAAATGATTCTACTACCCAAAGCAATCTACAGTTTCAATGCAATCCCTATCAAACTACCACTGGCATTTTTCACAGAACTAGAACAAAAAATTTCACAATTTGTATGGAAACACAAAAGACCCCGAAGAGCCAAAGCATTCTTGAGAACGAAAAACAGAGCTCGAGGAATCAGGCTCCCTGACTTCAGACTATACCAGAAAGCTACAGTAATCAAGAGAGTATGGTACTGGCACAAAACCAGAAAGATAGATAAATGGAACAGGATAGAAAGCTCAGAGATAAACCCACACATATATAGTCACCTTATCTTTGATAAAGGAGGCAGGAATGTACAGTGGAGAAAGGACAGCCTCTTCAATAATTGGTGCTGGGAAAACTGGTCAGGTCCATGGAAAAGTATGAGATTAGATCACTCCCTAACACCATACAAGACCTACTAGAGAAGGGAGTTGAGGATATGGGGAGGCGGAAAGGTAATCTGTGACAAAGCGAGAGAGAGGCATGGACATATATACACTACCAAATGTAAGGTAGATTGCTAGTGGGAAGCAGCCACATAGCACAGGGAGATCAGCTTGGTGCTTTGTGACCGCCTGGAGGGGTGGGATAGGGAGGGTGGGAGGGTGGGAGAGGCGAGAGAGAAGAGATATGGGAACTTATGTGTATGTATAACTGATTCACTTTGTTATAAAGGAGAAACTAACACACCATTGTAAAGCAATTATACTCTAATAAAGATGTAAAAATCAAAGCAAAGAATATAGAAATTAGAGTAATGAATAAATAAAATAGAAAACAAAAGAAGGAACTCTCAGAAGGAAATGCAGCCTTCCCAGGCCTCAGGTACTCATAGGGCGGTAGAGATTTAATACTAACAACTGTGTAGAGTGACAAAGCAATGTTTCCATCAAGGGCAAAACTCACTGTGCCATTCTCATGGGTGCTTCATACTCTCCAAACTAGTCTCTTGCCAAATGTTTCATACATCTCCACTACCTTACCCCAGACTCCAAAATCATATCTCCCTTCTACCAAGTAGTTTTCTGGTGGGAGATAAGCCCACAACCTTCCTGAATTTTTACCGTTGGACTGAGTAAAGTCAAGGCCAGGTTCCAGGCGTAATATCCTTCAGCAGTTCAGAATTCAGACTTTACTGAAGTCAATTCCTAATCCTCCCTTAAACTGAAATTACATATTCTCACAGTAACAACTCAGCAACAATTCAACTTACATATCAAGTATACTGGAACAAATACTGAACTACCCAAAGAGTAGAGGGGATTGTATCAGACAAATAAAGCAAAGCATATCACCTTCCTTTAACAATTGAATAATCTGGCTTTTTCAACCTTGTAGGAAATCACTCACCAATCAGTATACTCACATTTGCAGGTTTGACTTTGTTGAGAGGCAATTTTCCATGACATTTTTACATGTCTTATATGAGTTTTTTTCAGAAGTAATCCTGTAATGATGACTGTATTGTAAACAGACTTGAAAGATAGAAATAGTGTCTGCCTTTGGGGCAGAGGACATATTGGATTCCTGACCAAGATAATTTTTCTGTGTGGGGGTGTGGGGTGAGTTGGGCAGATTTGCTAGCCCCCCCACCCCTCCTTCAAAGGATTAGGGCTTCCTAATCTTGGGTTTCCTCAGCTGTGGCACAATCACACTGTGTGCAGCATCCATCTGGGCCTGCCTCTGCGTTGTCACCATGGGACTTGGGGTGGAGGGCAAGGACAACTAATGCAAACATGAAAATCATGCTGCCTGCCATGAGTAACAAAGTCCTTTGTCCTGGACCCAGGAATCTGTCTTCTGCCAGCATCTGTGAAACTGTGTTAGCTTGTAAAAGGGATGTCTCAGAGCCTTCACAGTTCTTGATAGGCATTTTCTCTAATACAATTAATATTTGTCATCTAGTATCATCATGAACATCTTACAGATAAAACAAGTTCTACTTTAATCACTGTTTTCTTTTAGATGTTTGATTTGTCACTACTTCTAGCGGTTTCTCCTCAGACTTGCATTTTTATCCCTTCATGTACTACCCAAAAGCAATTATGAAAGCATCCTTGTTTTTGACAATGATAAGATGTTGTAGACTTATGTTGAATATTCCTATCCTAAAGATAGAATCATCTATTTTCTAAAAGCTCTGATTCTATTGAAGAGTTTTGAAGACCAAAATCTAGACACCAAAGTGGGCAAGACGTAGTAGCATAGGAAAATTTTTTCCCTTAAGCTCATGAATTTATGCTTGTAAAATTTCTTTTTACCTTGCTCTGAAATCAGAGCTTATTAATTCAATATTTTTTCTCTTTACACTAGCTTTGATGCTATATATTGTCATGCTATACCATGTATTCAAATTACAATAGTCCATCTCTTTGGAAGTTTCTGTTTTCCTTTTCCTTTAAGGTCTTCGGATTGGCTTCGAAGTGCAGAGATCCTCACCTCAACTTCCCTGTATCATCCAGAGTTACATTTCAAACAATAAAGAGCTCCTTTCTATAAAAGCCAAAAGGAATTAAATGCTTCCAAATCATTTTAGAGGTGGAAGGGCAGATTCTAGGATGGGTTTCTAGGAATAACTACTAGAACCACATCACAAAGGTCTGTCCAGGTCTGTCCAAGGATCTGCTCTCAAGAAGAGTAGGAACCTAGGGATATGGGAAACAGTGACTTCCAACAGTTGCCTTCACAATCACACTGTCTTACCTGGAGAGCAGGAAGCCACTGCCAGTACTGTTTTCCGATAGAAGATATGACCTTAACTAGAATGAAGTAATTGCCATAGCAATGTCTGGAGACATCTCTCCAGAGCAGTGCAGCACCTGCTCAAATCTGTAATGGACATCCACAGTGACATGGCCTCCCTCATTATACAGAATACAGTTCCAAAATTAATCCTGGCACAAATGTATTTGATTTGCACCAATTAAACCACATCCAAAAAGAGAGCTATAACAAAACCTTAGTGAGAAAGTACAGATTTCAGCCTTTTAATATAATACAAAAAGTACAATAGAAAGTGATAAGAAAGATAAGTGAATCACTCTATGGAATCCACCATGGTCTATCTTCCTGGTAACATCAATATGTATTATTCTTGACTATAGCAATAAATTCTCTGCTTAGAACTCCCTGTTACACTCCTTCCAATTTAAATCCAAAGTCATCAGAGTGGCTAACAAGTGACAATCTGGCCAAGCTAGCCTCCTACCAGTTCCTTTAATATGCCAGGCACACTCCCACCTCAGGACTTTGCTGCTCACTCTGCCTGGAATGTCTTCTCCTGATATTTGCATGGCTTCTTCTCTCATATTCTTCAGCATATTGGACTTCAAATGTCAGTCAGTCAGTGAGATCTTTCCTGAACAGCTTACTTACATTGCATCCTCCTCAATCTCTCTCCCTCTATAATTCCTAATTCTTCTTTTCTACTCTAGATAGCACTCAGCATTATTCTAGCACACTATACATCCTTCTTGTTTATGATATTTATTGTCTTCTCTCTCTACTAAAAAGTAGAACAAAAATTATATTTTGTTAACTATGATATTACAGTGCCTAGAACTGTATCTGGCATATAGTAAGTGATCAATATAAAAAATTAACAAATTAGTGAATAAGGGAATAAATAATAACCTGTTCCCACTATCCCTTGTACCAATAAAAATAAAATTATTCTCCTCCCCTTTGGGGAAATGTAGTATCTTGTGAGTCACCATCCTTCCCTAAGAGCTGTTCTTTCCTCCTCTATTTCAGTCACAATTTTATCTATCTTGAAATATTTTGAGCAATTAACTAGATAATAAACTTAACTACCATCAACATATCTTATATAAAATATGGGAAAAGATAAAAAAGAGAAACTGATTAATACTAATAAATATATAATAAATCAAGGACTAATGTAGATATCTTATAAAGTATTTTTACAACTGAACACAGATTATAATTAGTATTTATAACTTCATTATTCTGCAACTTATTCAATATTCCCTTTGACCTTACTAGGCACTTTGGTGGAACAAGTTTCGTTACTTGATATATAATCCTACTCTTCATTCCTGGAGTGTTTGAATCTTCAAGGTCCTGCTCCCACGTGGTTGCTGTACCTCTCATTAAATTTTGCTACTATAGCTTGTAGGTACCTAGAGGATCCCCTGGATTTTAGACATGCACTTCTATACTTTTTATGTTCTAGACACCTTATATCCCCTTGATAATCAGGACTTATCACTTCCATCAATACAATATGTCTAACAAAGAAGTGGCAATCTCAGCTTCCCAGCTCAGTGGATAATCTCTGTGTTTCCTTTGATGGAAGTATTCTTCCTTTAAGAACTAAGCCCCCCATCAACACACAAAAAAATGGAAAGCACATATTTTTCAAGTGACTTATTCAGTGAAATAGTGAAAGATGCCAGTTTCACTTCTACCCCTTGATTCCCAGATCTATCTATTATGGTTTTAGAAGAATATGTACTATATATTTTGTCATAGTTCAGAGAATATATCATACTTTTGGAGAATAAGTTTTAGCTTTGCAAAGCATTTCTTCAATAGACCTTAATGTCTCCAAAAGGCTACACTAAGATGAAGTAATATTATGAAAATCAGTCCATTATCTATCCTATTTTTTTTCCCTGTACAACGATTTCTTTAAAACGGAAGTAAGATTGTATGGGACATCATAATGGTGAATAAAGCATTCATTAAGTTCAGCAGAGATGCTGCACTTAGAGATTCATTAAGATGTTGCAGAGAGGAACATGGCAGGCAGGGAAAGCAAATCCATATTATAAACTATCTTCTTCCATCACATGTTCATAGGGAATTTTCCTTGGAATCTCAGATGCCTATTGAGAAGAAGGGACAGTGCAAGAGAAATGAATGTCAAAAATGTGAACAAATTTATCATGCAACTTATTTATATTTCCAGGACCACCTTGATCTTGATCTCAATCTCATTTGTACTGCTACAACTAGATGTTGGATATTTGTTGGATATCTCCCATTCTGTAGCCAAATAACCCTATAAAATTCAGTTCGTTTCAGAAAACTCATATCTGATGGTCATTTGGTATTCTCTACCAGGTATCCAAAGCAAGCCAAATCAAATTCACAAAAGCAAAATAGTTATTTGCCAAAGAGATCATGGCTTTGCTTTTCAGAACCTTAAAAGACTGTCCGGTGAGGAAGCTTTCCATAGAACTTTGTAAGAAGCTCCATACAGCATCCCAATTAGCCACAGACACTCTGAACACCACTAGATGTGCTAGCTCCTCAGAGCCATAAAACTGAGATGAATTTTTATGGTGTGGATTACCAAACTTCTGTCATGTATGTACCATAATGAGCATCTAGTTACTTGATACTTTCTATTAGTTAAGTCCTGTAAGCATGATTCTATCAATGTAGTTATCCACAATGATGTCGTGTTGAATAGTGAGATGATTGAGTTCCCTCATGACTAAACTATGGCATAAAGCCAGAGACCTGAACCAAGATAGCAAAGGTATATTGCCATATCTGCCTGATGAAAGCATGCTGTTCTGTAATTCTGAGTTTGATGATAAACAGAAATATAACATATTTCAGTGCTGCATATTAGGTACCAGAGTTTATGTTTATTTGCTCCAGTAAAGAGACCACATCTGGAACAGCACTTGTAATTAGAGTTGTCTGTTACTAAACTTAAAATTACCCACTATGCCAAAGTGACAAGTTAAATATGCATGTAGTCACTAATTACAAATAAATTACACAAACTAGAAAGATGTATTTATGTTGTTATAAGTCAAGATAATGGTTATCCTTGAGAGGATAACAACTAAAGAAAAAGAGCACTTTTGATGAGCATGTTTAAAAATTACAGTCTTCTCATTCTCCCATCCCACTCTCCATGGCACTTCTAATCCCCTTACTCTGTTTTAGTTCTCTCTGTTATTATGTTTATTTTTTATGGTATCATCCCACTTACCTCACTGTAAGTTCTACAGGAGCAGGGATCTTAGTGGTCCAAAGAACTTAGAAAATTCCTAGCCCATAATAAACACTTCATAAATCTTTGCTGAATAAATGCTTAATTTTCATTTTTGTGAAAATGATCAAATTTTTTCCCTATGGAAAATTTTAAGATTTGCTTGTCATGTTTAGTGTGCCCAGTTGTGAAATTTTTCTTATTTATTTTGTTCACACTCTGATTTCTTATGTTTTTCTTTAGTTCTGAAAAATGCATTAGCATTATTTAAATATTACCTCCCCCCCAAATAAGTCTTTACTTTGACAAGTATATTTTTCATATCTAGTATTTCCAGTTGATTCTTCTTCATAACTACCTATTCTTATTCTTTATTTGTTATAACTGCCCTTATTTCTCAGATGATGTATTATTGTTTTAGTCTCCTTCATTGTGTATATTCCATTAGGAGTGCTTCCTTTGGCATGTTATTTCTTTGTTGTGTTTTTCTAACAGTACTTCTAGGAATCTCATGATTTTTACTGTGAGCTCATTTTTATTTTCTGGAGCTTATTAAATGTCACCCCTTGGGATCGCTACAGTTTTGTGCCTGTTTTTAGTGGGACCCTGTATTGATCTGCCTTCTTATGTTTTTCCCACAACTTTCAGGATTTTATATGGGGAAAGAAGCTAATCTGTGCTTATTCCATTCTTTTGATGGAAGTAAATTAGTCCTCTAAACTGTTTATTGCAGCTAGAAACCTACTTACTTCTTGATTCTATAGATAACCAGGTACCCTCCAACTCACCAAAAGCAATTTTTGTACCTGTCTCCTTATTGAACTGTGTAAGAATTTTCTTGAGTTTATATGCCAAAACAATATTGTTAACTTAAAATGTATGTCTATACTGTGTTTACTTTGATTACATATTACCAGATAACTCTCTGGAATGGGCCCCTACACTATCTCATACAGTGCATAAAAGATCCTATGTCTGTTTATCCACATCAATGTTTGATACTAACCAGGTTTTAAAACTTTGAATGTTTAATAGTTATACAGTGATAATTCTTTAGGTTTCATTTAATTGATTAGTAATGATTTTGAGCATCTTTAATATGCCCATAGCCTTCCAGTTTTCTTATATTTGCAAACCCCATATCCAACAAAGGACTAGTCCAGAATATATAAAGAACACTCAAAACTCAGCAGTAAAAAAAATCAATCCAATTAGAAATTAGGCCAAAAACATGAAAATATATTTCACTGAAGAGGATATATAGATAAGAAATAAGCACATGAAAAGATGTTTAGCTTCACTACCCATTGAGGAAATACAAATTAAACTCAAAATGAGAGATCCCAATAGATAGATAAAATATAAAATAGTAACAACACCACATGCTGGCAAGGATGAAGGGAAACTGGATCAAATATATATATATATATATATATACATTCCTATTGAGAATGTAAAATGGTACAGCCACTCTGAAAAAATTTGGCGGTTTCTTATAAAACTCAACATACCTATCATAAAACTCAGCAGTCACATTCTTGGTCATTTATTCTAGAGAAATGAAAACTTACGTTCACACAAAAACCTGTATATGAATGTTCATAACAGCTTTAATTGTAATAGCCAAAAACTGGAAACAAACTAGATGTCCTTCAACAGATGAATGGGTAAATAAATTATGGTACATTCATAACATAGACTACTATTCAGCAATAGAAAGGAAGAAATTTTAATACATGCAACAACTTGGATGAATCTTCACAGAATTATGATGAATGAAAAAAAATCCAAAAAAAATCACATACTATATGATTCCACTTACATAATATTCTTGAAATGACAAAATTATATAAATCAAAACAAATTAGTGATTGCCAAGGCCAGGGTTGAGGGAAGGGACATGGAAGGAGGTTAGTAAGTAAATAATGAAACTCTTCTGTGTCTTGACTGTATCAATGTTTATGTCCAGATTTTGATATTGTACTATAATTTTGCAAATGTTACCACTGGAAGAAAGTGGGTAAAGGATACATGGGCTCTCTTTGTATTATATTTTATGAAAGTACATGAATCTACAATTACATGCAAATTAAAAGTTTAAGTAATAAAATAAGGGAAATATCTGAAAATTGTGAGGAATTAAAATATAAATGTGCCAGATCATGAAGAGGTAGCGTTGTGAAGATTAGGAAGTTAGGAGCTAAAATGATAGCAAACAGTGATCACAGATGGGGATTAATGTTATTTAAGTTGATATAGTAGATGCAGGCCTGTCTGTTGGGGAGATGGTGGGTCTGACAGATCCTGGGAGTGACTATGGAAAATAAGGCTGCTAATTTCAGCAGGCCAAATAAATTTGGCATTAGTGTGTTGGATAGTTCATGCATATGACACTGAAATTGTCTAGGAGTTGATAAAATATGCAATAAGAAAAGGAAAACTATAAGTCATGTGGGGAGAATGTAAGGAATGCCCAGATATCCAGGAGGTCAGTAAAAAGTTACTCATAGCAGTTATGGCAGAGATAGGGGGTAGAGGCAGATAACCTAAGCCCCCAAACCAGAAGGAAGTTTTACATCATGTAGAGAAGCCATGATTCAGGATTGGAATTGGGAAACTAGGGGAATTCTGGCCCTGCTTTCAACCCTAAAGCAAAGGGAATTTGGAGAATGTGCAGCCTTAGCCCAAGAGCTACAAGGAAGCAGCATCCAGCAGGATTCCAAAGGAAAAGGGACTGTTTCATAACTGAGAGTGTTTAGGGAATTTATTTGCATTAAACATTCCAAAGAGTTGAGTAAAAAGTTTCAGGTGTGAAGGCAGAACTGGGAGTAGGCTTAGAAACAAGAAGCAGAGAACATAGGAGAGCATTTGAGAAAATTACATTTTCCGTGACCACCAAAAGTCAGAGGGTTGCTTGTGAGATATGATGAAAATACCAGCCTACAGATTCACATAAAACTAACCTGCCCAGTCCATATGATAATGTTCATGTAGTGTTTAAGAATCTAGCAAGATAATTTTGTTACCCTTTGTCTTATGAGGCTGTTAAAATGAAAAAATAATCATTGAAATTTTAATATATAGTAAGAATAATAACATATATTTCCCAGTAATGGATAAAAGAAAACTAGAACTTGGAGCTCTACTCTCCTTTGATTTTGAGAAAGAATAGACAGTCAAATATAGGGTAAATTTGTCCATGTACAGAGTGTCCAATATTATGTATTGATCAGACATTTATGCTGTGATGCAACTCCATTTAAGTGTACAAACTAGAACAAGAAAATGTAGAGGCAACTTTCTCAAAGGGAGTTTTGGGATCTTTGAGAGAATACAGTGAATGATACTTCCTTTTCCACCCAAGTGCTAAATGAATGAAGACATAAGTAAAAGAATTATCAGTTACAGAGCCCAACACATCACCTTTATTATTAATAAAGCTGATGTTGGAGAATGTGACAAATGGTCTCACTAATACTGAATTTCCAAATTAGATGGACTTTATTTCACAAGCATAGGAACAGCCTCTCCACTGAGGAACATGGAAAACTTTGGGCATGAAGGCATAAAGGCTAACATGTGAAGTCAGAAGGCAACCTCACTCAGCAAGAAGGGACAAGGAGGAGTGTGGGGTACACATGCCCTACTTGCCTCCTCAAATCCATCAGTCACATTTGTTATGTCAAGCTTCTAAATGAAATGTGTAAGGAGATGAACAGAGTCCATAAGCTAATAGGGTTGACCTTCCTTGGAAGGGAGTTGGAAATAAGCATTTCCCCCACTCATATCTCAGGTCTTTATTCTCTTTCTTCATTGGGTTCAACCCAATGAAGTGTACAAAACTTATGACTTTCCCCTTAGGAATGAGATCAGCAATGAAACAGGCCTGCTGTACATAATATCAACCAACATTTGGACACTTTCCTAGGGCCATGAGTGTGATGCACAGTCTTTTCTCAGAAGCCTCTGAAATGGGTATGAACAGAAAAATAATTTAATTAACGTCTAAGTCACTCTGTGCACAAGGCCAAAAGCTTACTCTGTAGTCTAGTCCCCATCTCACCTTAAGTTATGCATAGCCACATTATCCAATAGAATCTATTCAAGATTCTGCAATGAAATCAAATGACATCATTAAATCACTCTAAAAATGAATTCCAATATTACAGAGTTGCCTCAAATTTGCAAACTACTCCTACTATGAAATTCTCAGGAAGAATTTAAAGTTCAAAAGTGAAGTCAATTTGCAAGTTAAAGTCCACAGATAGTAAAATCCAAAGAAATTAAAGTCTTAGGATGTGAGATAAAGTTCAAATGAATTATACACAGATTTCTCTCTTTTCAGATTTTAATTCTGATCAGTCTCACCCAGATGTTTTCAGTGTCTTAGAGGAGTTGAATTGGAGCTCTTTTGAGGACCTGCAACCTAGACCATCTTTGGCTGCAATAAACCTCTGAAGTTGTATCAATTCAATGTCATGTCTCTCATGAAATTCCCTTTTACAGAGAGAGGTTAATAGGGAAAAAGAGATTACCACAGCAGTGACCCACGTGCATGAAATTTAGGAAACAAAACATCCTTCAGAACCTTAAACCATTATCTCAGACTAGATCATTCTCCCCAAACCTAACACTGGAAGTAACCATAGCCTGAGGCAGAAATTCAGTGGTTTCAACCTCAAGAAGTCAGGGAAAACAGTCTAGGCCAGTTGTCGAGACCCAAGACCCGCAAACCTAAAGTGATTTTGGAAAAGTATTTCAGAAAGAGGTTATTTTTCACAGATAAATGTATCATATCTGGAGAAAAACTAGCAGTTCTTTTGCTTTTTCAGAGAATGGCATTGGAGAAATTTCTTCCTTCTTACAAAGTTTAGCAATTTGTAATGGTAGCAGCTGTGGTAACTAGTTTTTATTTGAGATACCCTTCTCAAAGGGTTTCTCATCCAAAATTCTTAATTTTCCAAAATTTTTAATTTTCATTCCTTTTGACACCCCAGTACTGAATTAAGTGAAGCATGTGAGAAAGAAGTTTCAGCCCAGTGTCATATTGACTATTTCTGCATTGTTAAAGAATTATATCCTGCTGAAGAACTGCTTACATTTTTAATTGGATTTGTTTGGTTTCTTGTTGTTAAGCTGACTGAATCCTTTATCTGTTTCGGATATTAACCTCTTATCCAATATATGGTTTACAAAATTTTTCTCCCATTCGGTGAACGGCTGTTTTTTCATTTTGTTAGTTGTTTCTTTTGCTATGTAGAAGCTCTCTAGTTTGATGTAGTCCCATTTGTTGATTTTTGCCTTTGTTGTTTGTGCTTTTGGCGTCATGTCAAAACAAATCATTGCCAAGACCAATATTAATGAGCTATCCCCTATGTTTTCTTCTAGGAGTTTTATGGTATCAGGTTTTATGCTTAAGTCTTTGATCCATTTCAAGTTAATTTTTGTGAGAGATGTGAGATAGGGGTCCAAATTCATTGTTCTGTAGGTGTTTCTCTAGTTTTCCCAGCACCAGTTTTTTTTTTTTTAAAACGTTGAGCCTTCTTTTAATTTATTTTTTTTTTTTTATTTTTGGCTGTGTTGGGTCTTCGTTTCTGTGCGAGGGCTTTCTCTAGTTGTGGCAAGTGGAGGTCTCTCTTCATCATGGTGCGCAGGTCTCTCACTGTCATGACCTCTCTTGTTGCAGAGCACAGGCTCCAGACGCTCAGGCTCAGTAGTTGTGGCTCATGGGCCCAGTTGCTCCGCGGCATGTGGGATCTTCCCAGACCAGGGCTCGAACACGTGTCCCCTGCATTAGCAGGCAGATTCTCAACCAATGCGCCACAAGGGAAGCCCCCAGCACCAGTTTTTGCCCTGGCCACAACAGTTGAAAATCAAATGTAGGCTCTCTGCACGGCTCACTATAAGCCTCTAACAGATAATAAAAAGACTATAACATTCCATATACTATAAGGCAAGGTTCTAAACGTACTCCCCTGAACAAATTTTCCCCTCATCATTTCATTCCCCCAATGCTAATTGTTCTGCTTATTTCTCAAAATTCTAGCCCTTGTATCTATTCCCTAAACTGAGGTCAGCACACTTATTTGTGTAAAGGGCCAGATAGTAAATATTTTAGAGAAGTAGCAAGATCAAGGATATTGTATAGATATGTATATAACATTTAAAACATAATCATTTTATTTATTTATTTATGGCTGCGCTGGGTCTTCGTTGCTGCACGCAGGCTTTCCCTAGTTGCAACAAGCGCAGGCTACTCTTTGCTGCAGTTCGCGGGGTTCTCATTGCAGTGGCTTGTCTTCTTGTGGAGCATGGGCTCTAGGCATGCGGGCTTCAGTAGTTGTGACACACATGCTCAGTAGTTATGGTGCATGGGCCCAGTTGCTCCGCGGCATACGGGATCTTCCTGGACTGGGGCTCAAACCCGTGTCCCCTGCACTGGCAGGTGGATTCTCAGCCACTGCACCACCAGGGAAGTCCCCAAAATATAATCATTTTAAAATGTAAAAACCATTCTTAGCTGATGAGTTGTACACAAACAGGCAGTATATTGGATTTGGGTTGCAAGATATAATTTTCTGTTGCCCACCCTAAAACACACCATCCTCATTATCTAAAATTCTATTAACATACATTTTTAAACCCAATCAGAGAGTATATTAATTATTTCTTTAAAATGTTTCTGGTTATCATTTGTTTTTCTAGTTTCTCATCATCTATTCTAATCACATTATTTCTTCTACATTAATTTAGTCACAGATTTAAATTACAAATGAGACCTTTCAGTTTTAAGTTCCAGCTTCTTTTCTCTGATATACCTTTAACAAAAAGCACTTTTTGTAAGCGTTCTGACAATGTGGGTACTAAACACTCTATTAGAAAACTTACAGAAGTAATTAGTAAGTGCTCTGGCCCTAAGTCATAGGAAATTTATAATATACAGAAAATACCTTAATCTAAATAACAGGACCTTTTTAATAGTGAAGTAACAAAATTGAGATAAGTGTATAATAATATAATTTTTTTAATGTAAGAAAAGACTTCAATATTCAAATTTTGTCTCCTCAGTCTGAAACACCAAGCCCTCTGCCATAATTACTACCATCCAAGAGCTCCAAGTTCTTTCTAAAGCCTACAATTTCACATTATGACCTTTCTTTTCTTCATAGTGAGCTCTCAGATATATTATCTTGAATGCAATTTTTGTAAACATTTAGTGTATAAAATTTAGGACAGATTCTTTTTTACTGTGTTAAAGAGCCTGACTCTATTATATTTGATGTTTGATTGCTTATAGTTTTCAAGCCTCACTCTTCTCTACTCCCGTTTTGTCACACATTTGGTCATGCTGATTAAAAAAAGAAGAAAAACCTGGAGGTCCCTGGTTGGGCACAGATGGGGAAGTTCAAACCATGCAAACTTGCTCCCCTTCCAGTCCCCCCACAGACCACAATAAAATCCCAACCAAAGACTTCAGTTTGTTCTTCACTTAAGCTATTTGGGACCAAGTTGGGTGTCTGCTCTGCTCTCCCCTGAAAGCCTCATGCGCAAATAATAAATCTTTTAATATTCATGATGCATGTATTACATCATCAATCACAATGTCTGAACCACCTTTGGGTGTGTGTGTGAGGGGTGAGGGTGGCTGAACCTGCCATCCATGTGCCAACAGCAGTTATGTATCTGTCTATGATAATTCTGTCAGCCCACTCAGGGCCACCTTGTTAACAGATGTGTTCATTCATTCTCTTTCTAAGTTAGAATTTGGCATTTTCTTCTGTATTCAAACCTACATATATATCTGGTTCAAACTGAAACCTCAACTTTCTTTGGCCAATGAAAAGTGATCTTTTTCATTTGAAATGAGGTTATATGTTCTCCAGAGACATATACTGTTCCACTGCTCCCAAAATTCCCGAAAGAATCCCTGTACCAACTAATTTGCACCATTATCTCTGTGCCTTTGTTTAGACATATGGTTCTTAATTTCTATCCAGAGTCTAAATTCCACATAAGTTACCTATTTTTATAATTATCATATATATATATATATATATATATATAGAGAGAGAGAGAGAGAGAGAGAGAGAGAGAGAGAGAGAGAGAGAGAGAGAGAGTCATTCTGACATAGGTTGCTCCATGATCCCATCACACTCCCATTGCAATAGGGAGTTTTTCATCACATATTTACCATCTCATTTAACTCCATATATAGTGTTGGAACATTGATCTCTAATACTCTTGTAATTGGTAACTAGAAGGGTCATTATTTACAATTAATGTGCAGGCAGTCCTAATCATTCCATAGTCCCAGTCTCTATTGTTTCCCCTTCACAAATGGGTTTGTTAGGAAGCATACAGAGAGCAACTTAATTTTCTCTCATTCTCTATTAAACTCATTCCATTAAAGAATCCTTTCCATTCCTCTGAATGAAATTGCAGTAAATCTCCTAGCTTTTTCTGTCACTCTTGATCTTGGAGAGACAACAGTGAGCAGTGGCTTGAATCGAGATCTTAGTTCTCTGCCCAGGAATTGAACCTGGGTAGCCTGGATGAAAACCAGGAATCCTAGCAACTAGATCAGCAAGGGCTAGAGGCTAGAATCAAATTTTTCCCTGGCTCTTGCCTCTGTTTGAAAGCAAGAATGTTTCAAGGAGACATAAACTGTAAAAACAGGTGCAAAATTTATTATTGGAGACACAGCAAAACAAATGGGAGAGCACACAGAGAAACAGTTTGTTTATTTAAGACAGAAGCAAGGCAGAGATACACACAGCAGAGAGAAAGTATGTGGGCATCCTCCCTAATGAGGAGGAGCCCAGTAAAGAGGTGGTTAAATCATTTATATAGGACAGTTCTTCCAGGTCTTTTTTACCTTTGGCCAATTATCTTGTTTCTCTTTCCACACCTGACCTGCCATAGGACCCTCTGCAACATGAGTGCACAACTTTTTCCAAGATGGATTCCAGCCCAGATGCCTGGGGCAGGGCGGGGGCTTGACATCACCAATTATGATCTGGCACCCCCTCCTTTTTGACCCCCAAGGAGCCTTTCTGCACATGTGTAGTGTCTCCCTTGCCCCAAGGATGGGAAATATGTGACTTCTTAATCTTTTAAACAGGGTTTAGCTCGTCTCTGTTCCTGCCATAACTGTTATCTTAAAATGCCCAAAGTCCAGCTATTTACCCTCTTCTTGTTTTTTTCTATTTCAAAGTGCAAACAGGAGGCTGGTCATAAATATCTAGCCTGGAGCTCACTTGACTCCTACCTCAGGAAATGTAAACAGGAGGCTAGTTGTAAATGTCCGGCCTGGAGCCCATCTTTCTCCTGCTTCACTCACATAATAAGTAATACAGTTCTTGCCAATTATTATATTACTCCAAACTCAATCACCTGCTCCAGCCTACTTCAGTCTCAGAAGCCTGAAGTAAGGAACCCTGCTCTTGAGGTTTCCTCAGACCCATTAAGTTCCCAAAATATTAGTAGTTTCTTCCATTATTCACTTAAGACTCTCTTTGCTTCCTCTCTTTCAATGACTTCTTTCTCTGCTGGAGTCATTTCACTATCTAGATGGCTCTTTTACATGAAGCCCCTTTAAATAGGATCCCACACTTCTGCTGGGTCCACATTTCATACCCAGGAGATAGATCTCTTTCCCTCATCATGAATTTCAGCTCATATCCAATGCAGCCCTTTTTCTCTGCCAACCTGTGAACATTTCTATGGATATCTCCTGGCAAAAGCCTGTATCCCACATCACACTCTCTTTGTGCTTCACTAGGAGAAGACAATAACCTCTTCAGCCTCTCTTAAGTAACGTATATGTGGCTGATGGATGAAGTTTGGTGTCACGTTCACTCAGAAAGTACTGTATATGTGTCTAGATTCTTTCTTCCCTTCATCACTTATAGTTATGTCTCTTTGGCTTTGGAGGTTTATAAGTAATCTCCGAGACAGCAGGAAAATTTGCATTTTATCATGTAACATTGTGTTACTTTTGATAAAATAGAGTTAGAACAACTATTTAGAGGGCAGGGTATTATGGAGGGAACTCATGAATAAAATAGACATTTAAAAAACTCTGTGCTAGAAAATAATCAAGGACGACAAGGTCTGCCTTCCTAACCCCAAATGAAAATGGGCCTATGGGAAAATCTTCCCTGGAGTGGTTTAGGACTCAAATCACAGGCTTTCTATAAAGCATAGTGGTTAAGATCTTGGTTCTGGAGTAAAATGAATTGGATCTGAATCCCCATTCTGTCATTTATTTCATGTGTGATTTTGGAAATTGTTTTATCTTTTAATATGCATTTAAATTAACTGAAAACTCACAAGATTCCTGGAAAAAATTTTTCTAGTTATTCATAAAGTTTAATGGTTGTGGGTTAAAAATAGATGGATATTTTATATCTTATATTTTAGCTTCAGATTCCTTAAGGTCAAATCTTCTTGTAATTTAAAATGAACTAGTTCTCTATGTAATGTGAAAATTTAAAGTTAGAGAACTTATAAGTTTTATTTATAATGAGAGATTGATAAACTAATTTTTCATCTCATCTATATGGCCTTTGGTTCTCTCATTTATTAGTCTAAGAACAAAGGAAAGAAAATCTTATTCTAAAAACAATAGAGACTCTTGTAAATAATGCTTCTATAAACATGGGTGTACAGACGTCTCTTTGACATAGTGTTTTCATTTTCTTTGGCTATTTCCCAGAAGTGGAACTGCTGGATGATATGGTACCTCTATTTTCCATTTTTTGAGGAACCTCAATACTATTTTCCATAGTAACTATACCAGTTTACAACCCCACCAACAGTGCTCAAGGGTTCCCTTTTCTCCACATCCTCGCCAACATTCGTTAGTTCTTGTCTTTTTGATGATAGCCATTCTAACAAATGTGTGATGACATCTCATTGTGGTTTTGATTTGCATTTCCCTGATGATTAGTGATGAATAACACCTTTTCATGTACTTATTGACCATCTGTATGCCTTCTTTAGAAAAAAAGTCTATTAAGATTTTCTGCCCATCTTTTAATTGGATTGTTTAAGTTTTTTCATTGAGTTGTATGAGTTCTTTATAAATTTTGGTTACTAACTCCTTATCAGATATATGGTTTGTAAATATTTTCCCCATTCTGTAGGTAGTCCTTTTATTTTGTTGATCATTTCATTCATGGTGCAGAAGATTTTTAGTTTGATGCAGTCCCATTTGTTCAATTTTTATTTTGTTGCTTGTGCTTTAGGTGTCATATCCAAAAAAATCATTGCCAAGACCCATGTCAGGGAGCTGTTGTCCTATATATTCTTCTAAGAGTTTTATGATATCTAGTCTTACATTTAAGTCTTTAATCCATTTCAAGTTAATTTTTGTGAATAATGTAATAAAGGGGTCTAGCTTTATTCTTTTACTTGTGAACATCCAATTTTCCCAGCACCATTTATTGAAGAGACTATTTTTTTCTCCTTTGATTGCTCTTGGTTCCTTTGTTGTGAATTAATTGTCCATATATGAAATTTATCCTTGACTTTACCTGAAGTAATCACTTTAGGTAAGACATTCAGGTCAGTCTCATTGGTCCATATTGTTATGGATGATATAATTGCCCTAGACTTCTTCGTTGCAGGTCAAAGTAGAGTCTGTATAATTACAAACAGTCCTACTGCACTTGGATTAATACCTCCTACCAGTAGGAAAAGTTAATACATAAACTTCAAGTAAAAGCCACATGATTTTCTAAGGTCAGCTCTCTGGTTTATGCAATTTGTTCAGTAGATTATGTCTAGAACACTGAAAGTATAGATGAGGTAAGTATGGCAAGCTTCAGGGTCTGCCTGATCTTACTGACTGCAGAGCTGTTGATAGTAAGAATAATTAAATGTCTTATGAGGAATATTGGATGTATTTGGTCAAATTAATCAAAGAAGCCAACATAGTGGCATGTTCATAGGAAAATTCTTCACAAGTCAAAATGATATAGAAAAGAGGAGTAGATGTTTTAAGGAAATATTCTCCATGGATCTTCCACATCAGTGTACACTTTGCAAGAGAGACTGTCATTTTTTTTTAGGCTACCTTTTCACAGCCTTGGAAGATAAAGATAACATTGCCATGCAGAACAAAGTGCAGGTTCCTAACAACCTTGGAAGATGGACACAATGTCTCCTTCCAGAGCAAAGCACAAGCATGTTTACTGTCCAGTACAGTACAAATAAAGTCCCTTTCAGAAGCAAAAGTCAGATAGGCCAGCTACACATGATAAACGGTTTGAGTTTCCTAAACTCTCCTATAATGCAACCATGTATGCAGGCATCCATCTAGGTTTATTCAAATTGTGAGTCTTAGGGGCAAGTAGAATTCACACAGATATGCTGATGCTAATGCTAATTGCTCTTCCATAAGTAATAAAGTCATTTATTTCTGACCCATGAGTCTCACATCTTCTGCCTGCAGCCTTGAAACTATAGGCTGTTACCAAGTAGAATAGTCTTAGGCCCTTCATGGTTGACAATGACATCTCCAGCTTAAAACATTTCAATGATTTCCTATGGCTCTTAAAATTTAACTTAAACAGTTTATCGTGTCCTGTCAGGCCCATATCATCTGACTCCTCTCTACTTCACAAAATGTCATTTATATTGTGCTCCACAACTTTCCCTACCCCTTTCCCTTTTCCTTAACACACACACACACACAATTAAGTTTCTGCCTTTATTATCACCGACCTACACTTTTTCAGTAGTTTCTTCTATGTCTCCCTGTCTCTCATATTGCTTCCTTTAAATCCATCCTCCACACAACAACTTGTTTGAGCTCCCTGTGACTCATATGACCACTACCACCATCCACCATTTCCATTACAACCCTTCAATGGCTCACCACAAGCCTGGATAAAAACAATTTTCTTAGCATGACCAAAAAATGATCTCTAACCTGATCATGCCTTCCAGTACAGTCACAACTCTGGGTTTCCTTATCCCAAACATTATGAGTCACTAATACTCCACTTCCTATGAAAGGTGACGTCTCCATACATTGGCTCATACACTCAGTTCCCTTCTTTCTCTCCCTGTGTACTCTGGCCCTCATCTGTCTAGCCAGCCTCATCTCATACTCCTCTTTACCCTCCATCAACACGTTTCTGCCACAGTGATTTTTGTGGAGTCTCTAAGTCACAGAACATTTAGCCACACTTCTATCTCTGTTCTAAGACTCTTCTTACCTACCTCATCTTTTATTCTGAGGATCCGACTTCTATATCAATCTCACTTTTTCAAAGTCATCTGACCTACTAATTTAAATTTGGAAGGTCTGTTGCCTTCTTATAATAACCTTTTTTTTCTATCAGATTATATATCTTAAGCTCCCCCCCACATTTTTTTGCTTGGTTCAGACAGCTGTTTTTTGTTGACAAACATGACTGTGACATTTCAGTCGTGGGTATCAAGCACATTAATACTCTCATTACTCAACATTGTCTATAATATCAAAAAGTTCTTTTGCCAAGAGAGATGAGACAAAAAGCCAGACAGAAATTTGACTTTGGTTTCCAGACATGTTAAAGAAGGATAAACACGCATACTATAGAGGCTTTTGTTTATAAGGCAATTTCTTCTTTATAAAATTAATAAACTAAGAGAGGATTCCTGAAGAATTGGGAAGAAGATAGGGTGGGTGAAATAGTTTGACCCCAAATTCAGTGTGAACACAGTTTCATTCTTGCTTATTTTTTCTTTGGGACTTTTTTTTAACTCCCAGGTAGATAATTTTATCCTCATTTGCCTTAGAGACACTCAAGATATTACAAAACCAGAGCTATAATTTTTACCTCTTTTGTGTTTGTTTTTTATGCACTCCTACTAACTCCAGTAACTTCTACAAGTTCTATTAAGGAAAGTGCAATGTCTGTGATGTTTACCACCAAATGCCCAGTACCTAAAGAGATGTCTGGCACAAAGAAGGCTCTCTATAAAGATTGAATAGCTAAATGAATAAATATCTGAACAATGAGATGGTACTATTTTTAGTCCCATGTGGAAGGCCTATCCAATATCCATTCTATACTCTACCTTACAAATAGAATTCTAATTGTACTGGAGGCATCAATACAATTTCCCTGTTTTAGCCTTTTCCTTTTCTTTTTCCCCTTCATCTTGCCTAGGATATTGCACTTAAGGATGTTGGTAGATAGAACTAGAAGGAGCCTGAGTCCTTGATGTTATTGTTGAGCTACCATGCCTTGCAAACATCCTGAGTGAACTAAGGTAAAGTCACACAGTTTTGAAATATAGAGCCCAAGGAAACATTAGAATCCAGTCATACCTGCCTTTTATAAATGAGTAAAAAGGTGCAGAGAGATTACTTACTGAACATCTTATTGGTAGTAAAGAGTAGATGTAGGATTATAACTCAGCTTCCTCACTTTCAGGCCAGTGTTTGGTTATAACTTCTCTTACAGTCTATGGTTGTTGCTGTTGTTTTTTCTCAAGTAGAAGTATTGAAATTTCTGCATAGCATTTTCCAGAAAGATGACATATAGAAAGGAACCATCTTGTCGGTAAAGGGACCAAGACATAGAGGAAGAGGCCAACTTAATACGATGAAAAGAAGTGGAGACAAAAGTAAAAATTATGGTGTCTTAAGAAGAGGCAGACTTTTTTTTTTTCCCAGAAATCAATAGAAGATATTCAGGTCTGATTTAATGGAAATTTTTCTTTGGAAGAAAGGGAGTAAGCAATATTTATGTGGTTGTATTGGTTTTAAAATTCTCTAATATATTTATAGACTGAAAATGAACTGTTCCTAATACAAAATACCAGTTTCTAAGCATATAACACCATTCCAATGATGTAATAGTGCTGGTAGATTTCTACCATAAAATATTGCAATTTCAATCATATGATAAATGTTGATAATTTTCCCTGAAAAAAATTTCTAATATACCAGGCTTTGACATTGAATGTGAAATTACATTAGTGTCTTATAGCCCATCAGAGAGAATAAGAACAGAAACCAGGTATAACAGTGTGGTTGGACTCAGAAAAAAGAGAGAAAATATCTCCTATTATATAGAAAAACAGAATGCCTCCACATAAGTGAAGCTCACAGTGATCTTACAATTGTATGGGATAATGGAGAAAGCTACGTTGGGTGTTATGTTTATGATGTAATCTAGAACACCCAGAAATCAAGCACATAAACACCAAAAAAACCCCACACATATGATCATGTCATGGCCTACAATAGTGTCTTATATGGAGTGCCTTTTTAATAAATATTATTGAATAAAAGTTCTTACCCAATCAAGAATTTATAGGAAAAGAACATGTAGTTCCTCCATTAAGAATGAACATACCACATTCAGCTCATTTTTAAAATTCTAAGTAACCTCTATGTGAGTCCCTGTAATATTATATTAGTCAGGGTTTAGCTAGGAAATCAAATCAGGATTTGTAGGAAGCTACTACCACCACTGCCGAAAACTGCATTTATATGACCACTGTTGACTTGCAGCCAGGTGAACAAAACAGGAGCCAGTTTTTATCTTCTGCTGCAGAGTTCCACTCCAAAGGAGCCTACCCTGGTCAACACTTCCACAGCTATGGAAACCCAAAAAATGTTTTAGCTCCTTTTCACCTTCCAGTCTCAGACAGGATGCTCCATTGGCAGAACCTAAATCTGAGCCCTGCTAGCAATGGAATTTTTATTCTAGCAACTGTATAGGTTATTTACCTATCTGAATAGCACAAGTTTTTAAGTATGTAATAAGGGAGGAAAATAGAGTCCTAAAACTGTTATCATAAAAAACTCATTCCCTATTGGAAAAAGAGATCATTACAAAAACTTTAACTTGTACATATATATGCACACATACTTTATAATATTTCATATCTATATATTAAAAATGATACATAGTATATTAATATATATTGCATATTATGTCAAGCACTTTTCTAAATCCTTTAAATATTTTAACTAATTTAATCCTCACAAATCCGTATGTGATAAACACTGTAATTATTATCATTTACAGATGAAGAAAATGAAGCATAAAGAGATTAAATAGAATTTGCCCCATGTGTCAATTACATCTCAATAAAACTGGGAAAAAATTGCCCAAGTTCATATGGTTAGTAATTAGCAAAACTGGGATTTGGACCCACATAGCTTGGCTCAAGTCCATGTCCTTAACATGCTATGTTGCCTCTACTACCTAGTACAAGGACAGGAGGAGTAAGATGTGACGGCAGCAGATGGGGGGAAGGGGCACTAATCTAACCTAAAGAGCTTCAGGGGAGGCCTTCAGGAGAAAGTGATATTCTAGCAGAGACCTTGAAGTTAGCTAGGTAAAGCAGAGGGAGAGGCATGTCCTGGAAGAGGTAGTATCTTCTGAGGCCATAGAAGGCCTGTCTGTACATACAAAATTAAGCAAAAACCAGTGTGGCAGGAGTGAAGAGAGTGCAGAGGGAAGTGGCAAAAAATGAGCCTGGAAAGGAACCTGGGCTCGCTTTCACAAGCCAGGCATTACTTTAGGCACTTAACATATGCCTAGCTCTAACTCAAGAGCGTCTGAGGAGCTAGAGACTGCAGTTAAAAGGTGAATATTCTGACACACACTATCCCCAAACAACTACTACTGCTCCAATGTAAGCTTCAGCAGTATGCAGACCAGGTTGTATACAGACTAGTAGGCTACTAAACATTTTTCAGGTGATACTCCATATCTTACCATTAGAGATTGATTCCTCAGTATTAACACTATCACTTTTTTTCAATGTTATTGGGGTAAACTTAATATACAAAAAATTGCACACACATTTAATGTATACATTTTGATGAGTTTGGACATATGCATACATCCGTGATGCCATCACCACAAGATAATAAACATGTCCATCACTTCCAAAAGGTTTGTGTCTCTTTGTTGTCAATGTGGGTGTGTTTTGGGGGAAGGTGGGGGTAAGAATATTTAGCATAAGATTTATCCTCCTAACAAGTTTTTAAGTGCACCAGGTTGTTAACTGTTGGCACTATGTTGTACAGCAGATCTCTAGAACTTATTCATTTTGTATGACTATAAGTTTATACCCATTGAACAATTCAAATAGATTTGAAAATGTTAAATCATTAAGTTGTTAGTTCTTCATTATTTTTGGTGAATTAAAAGACATTGTGTTCTTTTTTTTTTGACATTGTTTACTTTTGTTGACAACTAGCTATCATCACAGGAATGAAAAAATATAAATGCTGATGGGAAGAAATGGACAATTTTGAGCCTAAAGAAATGCTTGTTGGTGACATGAAGGCACTGGGTGCCCAAGGAGTGGACTGGTGTCCAGGAAGAAGCCTCAGAAAGGGAACCGGGGAAAAGGCTGTAAAAGAACTTAATTTGTAACTATATCAATAGCAATATCTCAGTTCATTTTCTAAAGCATAGCTTTTTTTAACAGATACAAATAAATGGTTCCTTGCTGTTCCTTTGTTTTTTTCTATTCCACAGATCTTTACCAAGGAACAATTGTGTGCTGAAAACAGTGCAAAGCCCTAATGATAAAAAATAAATGACAGCCTCTGACCTCAGGAAGAGAAAGGATTACAATAAGTGCTAAGATTCAATAAGCAAGAGGCTAGGAGAGCTCATGCCCAACCCAACCAAAGGAGAAAGGGATCTGGGAGGCCTGCCCTGAGTTTGGAAAGCAGAAAAATTATTGGGGCAGTCGGAAGGAGATAAAATTAAAGACATAATCCTCATCCCGGAGAAGTTCATAGCCTAAGGAGGGTGCCAGGAGTGAAATCAGAAGTTTGGATGCATTGGTAATATAATAGGTAGGTACACTTGCTATTGAAGGTACACGAGTATGAGCAGATGAGTGATGGATTGAGATGATTGCAGAGGTGGAAGCAAATGGTAAACAGGCCTTTGTCAAAGCAACAAAGAGAAATGTGGAGAGCACAGACTTAGTTCTGAGCTACAGCACATCTGGGGGACAAAGAAGACAAAATGTTTGACTGGTGACATCTCAAAACTGATATCAGGATGAATCCCATTAGTTGAAAAAATAATCTCAAATCTGCTTGCTAATTATGATTTTCAACAAAATACTTGTCAGGAAGTAATTTTACTAAAAATCTTATAGAACTAACTAAAGATTGACTGAGAGAATTTAAAAAAAAACACTTGCTTCCTTCTATTAATGCTCTTAGGTCACAACTAATGAAATTAGAGAAATATTATGTAATAAAGATATTCTTAACCATTCTGAACTTGCATTCTGCAATATAACTCTCAAAATGTTGACTTAATGTTTTGATTTTGACCAATTCCCTTCACACAGTTAATGAATTTATATTTGTCTAGTCCAGAAAACCAAACTTTTCTGCTCTTCCTTGCTCAAAAGATTTATTTTATTCAATCTAATCTGTTGACTACAAACCTGTAATTAATTGTAAAAGGCCTTTTGTTGGGTATTCATTGACAGAAACTGAGAAAAAATCCAGAGAGACAAATATAGGCAGCATTGTTCCTGTGGCAGTTTCTGCTTACTTACTATAAAGTTTATTTCTGCATGGTTTCCCTGTTTTGCTCACGTAAAGGCTGTATGTTTTGTATTGTTTTGGCTTTGGTTTTTTGCTAAAGGTCAGCAGAAATGGACATTTTTATTAGCAAGGGTTCAGCACCATGTGGCATAAACAACTAAGATGTATAATTTCATGAATTTGATTATGACAATAGAAAGAAATTGGAAGAAGGGGATCAATGGTGAGCAGTCAGTTCAGGCATTGGGAAACTTTCCAATGACAGGGAAGCCAAATGTGAAAGAACAGAGTTACAAGAAAGAGTGTAACCCAGCAAACCCTGGGTACCCACACCACCAAGTACAAAGGCCCCTCCATGTCCCCTGCTTGTAGAAAAGCTGAAGTCTCACATGCCTCCCTGAGTCACAAAAGGGCAGGCACAAGCAGTTAATGATTAAGACAATAGAGTCACAGACTCAGTGTCTGATGCACATTCCTGAGCTGTTTTACAAATACAATAAATGCCACCAGAGGGAAAAAGTTTACTACATGATGACCAGACTATAGCCATGACATAGCTGTTTCATCTTGAGCAGTACTGAATCTATGGCTAGCACACTTCCAATAACTGGCCTTAAGAGAATGGGATTAACACTATTGCTCATAATTATCTATATCTTTGTAGGCATCAAAATAATTGTAGCTTATTCTGATTGTATATATAAACAGGCAACTAAAACTGTCAGCAAAGAGATACTTCAAACCCATGTTGATATCTTACACTCTAAGACTTTGACACCCTTTCTCAGCATGAAACAGTTGCAGAAGACAGACCTTCATCCCTAATCACATAGAAATGGAATGAAATCTGACAGGGGGAGATTTATATGCAACTCTTTGCAGGAAACTGCCGTCAGCAGGAAACATCTTTGCCTTGTCACTTTAGCAAAGCTGTATTGTAACTAACATTAAACTGGACACTCCCATGCCCTGCTCAACTGTGGCCCAAGCACACCTTTCAAATCTTTTGATCACACAATACTTTGCCTAACCTGTTCGTTCTTTCCGTAGATCAAAGAAGTAGAAATGAAGAATAAGTAATTAATAGATGACCAGACTTCTTCCCTAGCTTCCCCTTCAGTAATCTCCCAAATAAACTGAGTGAACAAGATAGTATTTAAAAAAAGATCACAGGAAGTCAACAAGCCTGCACACAGTGGGGGATGGTGACGACACTGATCCTCCGTCTCAGTGTTTGACTGAGATTACTTCCCTTTTCCCTTAATAAATTTCATGGCCAGGCAGACGCTTGGGAGTTGGTATTTTGGGGACAGTGAGTCCACCATCTCCCCAGATTGCCGGCATTCTGACTAAAAGCAACTTTCCTTTCTACAACAACTGCCTCTCTGATATTGATTTTCAAGTGGCGAGCAGCCGAACTTGAGTTCAGTAACAAAAGAAGAAATGTAAAATAATCTGGGCTGAGCACTGAGGGCTTCTTAGAAGTCCTTGCCTTTGACCTTACACCTTTATTTCTGATTAATAATGGAAAATCTCCATTGATACTTCTAGGTGGAAACATGAATCCATGTCCATTCTGCTCCCCGAAAACCTGCTCCCTCGGCTGCCTTCCTAGTCAAGGGAATGGATTCACCCTTCCCTCAGAGCTACACTGCCTGCTTAGAAACTATGGAGACCTCACTAACAATTCCTTCAAGAGATTACCAAGCCTTAGTATGCTTGGTAACAGGGTCTCTTTTTCTGTCCTATATTACTCCCCGTTCTATTCCCAAAACCAGTACTTGAATTCAAGCCTTTAGTCTCTCTTACCAAACTTTTAACCAATCTGTCAGATTCTGAACTTTCTCATGCTAATCCATTCTACAGATTTTTAACATAATATTTTTCACAAATCACTACATCTATCATGTCACTCTCCTGTTCAAAACCTTTAGCCGTTCTCCTCTTTATTAACTTGCTAAATGCCAACTTCTCTGCTTGTATGTAAAGCCTTCCACAACATGGCTCAGACTAACTCTTCTAGGCTTTATTCTTCTATGTACTCATTGGCTCATCCAAATGAAATAACTCAAACCATTCCCTCTTGCTAAATGTTCCTTCTGCTCTTCTCTCTCAAAATCTTCCCCTTGAGTCAAGGTCCATGAAGTCTGACATCCCTGCAGCTTTTTCCCTCCTCTGAGCAGTGATAGCACTTTGTACGAACATCTCTCATGACATTTATCCCATTCTATCTTATTTTTATTTTTGTGTCTGTCACTTTTCCTACAGGGTTTTATTAGATGAAACAGTGAGTATATGATTAGGAATGTGGGTTTAAATCTTCTGCTTCTTAATCCATATGTGACCTAAGGCAATTATTGGGCTTCTTTAAGACTTAGTTCTCCTATCTGTAAAATGGAGGTGATAACAGTGTTTGCCTCATACAATTACTGCGAAGATTAAAAAAATTAATACATGTGAAATACATGGAAGAGTGCCTGGTACATAATAAGAACTCAAAAGTCCCTAATTATTTTCAGTATTTTTTATCTTTATAACTCTCACAACATGAAGAGTGTAGCCTTGTATGCAACAGATGTTAAATAGACATTGTAGGAGGAATGGGAGAGATGGAGTCATTAAACTAATAAAACAGGAAAGAAGGAAAGAACGAAGGAAGGAAGGAACAAATGGAAGGAAGGAAGGAAGGAAGGAAGGAAGGAAGGAAGGAAGGAAGGAAAGAAGGAAAAAAGATTAACATGAAGAAAACAGAAGTATGTTCAAAGTTTTGTTAATGCTAAATTTGGACAGATACATTTCTATTGCAAAAAGAGGATTCCAGCCAGTCCAGATTCATTGTGCCCAATTCCTGGAGTATTTTTTTTAATATATTGAAAAGAAGCAGTATTTTACCTTGGTATAATGCATTACTTATACTAAGGACATTCACATACATTATTTCATATGTAGGACAGAAAGTGCTTAAGTACAAACTAAGGAGAGAGCCATGTACTGGCATTTCTCTGGGACTCTTCACTACTTCACTGGGAAAGTACACTGAAAATACACACACACACACACACACACACACACACACACACACACACAGATGCTCAAAGAATCACAAGCACAATCTAGCTCTCCAACCCCAGAAATCTCCTACCTACGTCATCATAATGTTTTGAGCTTATGCTAGTCAATGATGGTTCACAGCTCTGCAAATGAAAACAACATGGTAATGTGTCCTGAATAGATATATTCTTCTTATCCAAAAGCCCTCTGACAACTTAAGTTTCATACAAATAAACAAGTGACATTCTCAAACACAGCTTTCACAATGTGTAGGTGTAGCAGCATGTAAAAATCTGCTTCAAATCAGTATTTAAAATGGCAAGAGTAAATGAGAATTATTGGAACTATTAGGGTCAACTAACAATTTGGAAAGTTAACATTATGTATGCAGAAGAAATCGGACATTGTTGTTGTCAAAGAGAACATTCATACCACCAGAAAACTTTGAAAGATGAAGGAACCAAAACAATGGTGGGGAGGGGAATTTTGTAAATTTTGACAAAAGGTTTTTAATGAAATTTTGAGACCAAAGGAATAAATCTAGAGTAAAATCATTTATCTCTTTAGAAATTTTCTGTATAATGTGATTATCTTAAATGGAGAGTCAATGCAATACTTGAGCTATGGATTTTCACCCAGTGTATATCTAATCAGGCTATTTCTCTCTACTACATGAATGTTTAGAGAGACGCAACAGACACAATATACCCCAAACTAAACTAAACATTCAAACTCTTCCTCACCCCCCAAACCTGCTGTGGTCCACCTTCTTCCTGAAATGCCTCCTTCAGTTGTGCTTGTCCCAATGACCCTTCCTCCCATCATGCATCTAGAAATTCCTTCTGTCTCAAGGCTTTGATCAAGACACAAGACTTCCCTCACTACCCCCAAATACATTAACTCCTTTCCCTGCAAACCTATAGCACTTTTCAAGAAATTAAATAGCCCACCAAATTTTATGACAATTTTTTCTGTCTGCCTTATCAACATGTGGCAGAGGTTTCATTAAGGTTTCATTGTCCCCCTCACTGCCACTTCCCAGCAGATGCCCATCACCTTGGCCACCTTCTTGGTCTATATAAATCCCAACCTTCAATTTCAGTTCCGAATGTATGTCTTCCAGGAAGTCTTCTCTGAACCCCTGACCTGACTCAGATGCCACTTCTCAGTGCTACACATTCCTATCATAGCATTATTACATTGTACTGAAATGATTGAAATGTTTATAATCATTAGATTATACTCACATTGTCCCATGTCCAGGACTGGATCACATTCTTCTTTATATCTGTAGTATCTAGCTTAGTGTTCAGTATGTTGAGTAAACACCTACATTCATGCCTTATTTCTCTGTCATAACTAATTCATTCTACTATGTTTCTTTTGGGAGAGGCATGGTAGATAGGGAAAAGAGTCTTTCTGTAAGGTTATTCTCTTTGTAATAATTGCCTTTTGTTAATCACCTTTATTGCTTTTGTACATGATAATAATAGAATTTTCCCAGAGACAAGATGGCAGAGGATGATTTGAGCTCACCCACTCTCACAAAAACACCAAAATCACAACTAACGGCTGAAAAACCATCAATAAAAAAAAAGCTCAAGCCTAGCAAAAAAGATATTCTACACCCAAAGACAAAGAGAAGTCATGATGAGATGGTAAGGGGGACCCTTTCATGATACTATCCAATCCTATGCCTGCCAAGTGGATGACCCACAAACTAGAAAATAATTATATCACAGAGGTTCTCCCACAAGAATGAAAGTTCTGAGCCTCAGATCACACTCCTGAGACTGTGGGTCTAGTGTCAGGAGGAGGAGACCCCAGAGCATTTGGTGTTGGAGGCCAGCAATGCTTGAGTGCAGGAGATCCACAAGACTGGGGGAAACAGAGACTCCACTCTTGGAGGGCACATACAAGGTTTCACATGCACTGAGACCCAGAGCAAAGCAGTGACTCCATAGGAGACTGTGCCAGACCTACCTGTGGGTCTTGGAGGTTCTCCATGGGAGGCAGGAGTCAGCTGTGGCTGACTGTGGGGGCAAGGACACTGATGGTGAAGACCCCAGGAAATATCCATTGGTGTGAGCTCTGAGGTCACCATATTGGCACCAAGATGTGGCTCCACCAAACAGCCTGCAGGCTCCAGTGCTGGAATGTCTCCAGCCAAACAACCAACAGGGTGGGAACACAGCCCCATGCATCAGCAAATGGCTGCCTAAACTCATTCTGTGGTGTCACCACAACCACCTACAAACACATCCCTTGACATGGCCCTGCCCAACAGACACACAAGACCCATCTCCACCCACTAGTAGGAAGGCACCAGTCCCACCCACCAGGAATCCTGCACAAGCCCGTGGAACAACCTCACTCACCAGAGGGCAGACAAAAGGAGAAAGAACTACAATTCTGCAACCTGAGAAATGAAGAACACAAACACAAAAAGTTAGACAAAATGAGATGGCAGAGAAATATGTTCCAGATGAAGGACCAAAATAAAACCCCAGAAGAACAACCAAGTAAAGTGGAGATAGGCAACCTACTAAAAAAATTCAGAGTAATGATAGTAAAGATAATCCAAGATATAGGAAAAAGAATGAAGGCAAAGACCAAGAGGATACAAGAAATGTTTTAAAAAGAGCTAGAATATTTAAAGAACAAACAGAGATGAACAATACATTAACTGAAATGAAAAATACACAAGAAGGAATCAGTGGCAGGATTAATGAAGCAGAAAAAAGAATAAGTGAGCTGGAAGCAGTTTGGTGGAAATCACTGCTAAGGAATAGAATAAAAAAAGATGAAAAGAAATGAAGACAGTCTAAGAGACACCTGGGTCAACAGTAAATGCACCAACATTCACATTATAGAGGCTCCAGAAGGAGAAGAGAAAGAGAAATGGCCTGAGAAAATGTGTAAAGAGAAAACAGCCAAAAACTTCCCTAACATGGGAAAGGAAACACACACTCAAGTCCAGAAAATGCAGAGAGTCCCATACAGGATAAACCCAAGGAAGAACACACCGAGACACATATTAATCAAATTGGCAAAAATTAAAGACAAATAGAAAATATTAAAAGTAAAAAGGGAAAAGCAACAAATAACATACAAGGGAATCCCTGTAACATTATCACCTGATTCTTCAGCAGAAGCTCTGCAAGCCAGAAGGGAGTGTCACGATTTATTTAAACTGATGAAAGGGAAAAACTACAACCAAGAAAACTACCCAGCAAGGCTCTCATTCAGATTTTATGGAGAAAACAAAAGCTTTACAGACAAGCAAAAGCTAAGAGAATTCAGCACCACCAAACGAGCTTTACAACAAAAGCTAAAGCAACTTCCATAGGCAGAAGAGTAAAGTCCACAAGTAGAAACAAGAAAATTATGACTGGGAAACTCATTGGTAAAGGCAAACATACAGTAAAGGTAGAAAATCACCCACACACAAATATGATATTGAAACCAGCAATCATGAGAAGAGGAGAGAACAAATACAGGATATTGGAAATGCATTTGAAATTAAGCAACTAGCAACTTAAAACAATTTTGTATATATTTAGACTGCTATATCAAAACCTCATGGTAACTGCAAAACAAAAATCTGCAATAGATACACACACAAAAAAGAAAAAGCAATCCAAATGCAGCATTAAAGATAGGCATCAAATCACAAGAGAAGAGAACAACAGAGGAAGGGAAGAAAAAACCTACAAAAACAAGCCCCAAACAATTAACAAAATGGCAATAAGAACATACATATTGTTAATTACCTAAATGTAAATGGATTAAATGCCCCAACCAAAAGACATAGACTGGTTGAATGGATACAAAAACAAGACCAGTAGATATGCTGTCTATAAGAGACCCACTTCAGATCTAGGGACATACACAGACTGAAAGTGAAGTGATGAAATAAAGTTTTCCATGCAAATGAAAATCGAAAGAAAGCTGGAGTGGCAATACATCAGAAAAAATGGACTTTAAAATAAAGACTGTTATAAGAGACAAACAAGGACGCTACATATTGATCAAGGGGTCAATCCAAGAAGAAGATATAAGAATTGTAAATATATATGCACCCAACATATGAGCACCCCAACATATAAGGCAAATGCTGTCAGCTATAAAAGGAGACATCAACAGTAACACAATAGTGGGGGAATTTAGCACCCCACTTACATTAATGGACAGATCATCCAGATGGATTATCAATAAAGAAACACAGGACTTAAGTGACACATTGGATCTTATGAACTTAATTGATATTTATGGAGCATTCCATCCAAAAGCAGCAGAACACATATTCTTCACAAGTGCACCTGGACCATTCTCTGGGACAGATCACATGCTGGGCCAGAAAGCAAGCTTTGGCAAATTTAAGAAAATTGAAATCATACCAAGCATCTTCTCTGACCGTGGCACCATGAGATTAGAAAACAACTATAAGAAAAAATTGTAAAACATACAAACACATGAAGACTAAACAATATGCCACTAAACAACCATGGATCACTGAAGAAATCGAAAAGAAACTCAGAAAATTCCTAGAGACAAGTGACAATGAAAACATGATGATACAAAACCTATGGATGCAGCAAAAGCAGTTCTAAGAAGGAAGTTTATAGCAATACAAGCTTACCTCAGGAAACAAGAAAAACCTCAAATAAATGACCCAACCTTGCACCTAAAGCAATTAGAGAAAGAAGAACAGGCAAAACACAAAGTTAGTAGAAGGAAAGAAATCATAAAGATCAGAGCAGAAATAAATGAAATAGAAAAGAAGAAAACATTAGAAAAGATCAAGGAAACTAAAAGCTAGTTCCTTGAGAAGATAAACAAAATTGATAATCCTTAACCAGACTCATCAAAGAAAAAGGGGGGTGAGGAGGAGAAGGCTCAATTCAATAAAATTAGAACTGAAAAAGGAAAAGTTACAATGGACACCAGAGAATCATAAGAGACTACTACAAGCACTATATGCCAATAAAATGGACAACCTAGAAGAAATGGACAAATTCTTAGAAAGGTACAATCTCCCAAGACAGAACCAAGAAGAAATAGAAAATATGAACAGACTGGTCACAAGCACTGAAATTGAAGCTGTTATTAAAAAATAATAACACTTCCCTGGTGGCACAGTGGTTAAGAATCTTCCTGCCAATGCAGGGAACATGGGTTCAAGCCCTGGTCCAGGAAGACCCACATGTCATGGAGCAACTAAACCTGTGCACCACAACTACTGAGCCTGCGTGCCACAACTACTGAAGCCCGTGCACCTAAAGCCAATGCTCCACAGCAAAGAGAAGCCACCACAATGAGAAGCCCGCGCACCACAACAAAGTGTAGCCTCCACTCACCGCAACTATAGAAAGCCTGCACACAGCAACAAAAACAAATCACAGCCTAAATTAAATAAATAAATAAATTTATTTATTAAAAAAAAAGAAGGCCCAGGACCAGATGGCTTCACAGGCAAATTCTATCAAACATTTAAAGAAGAGTTAACACCTATCCTTCTCAAACTATTCCAAAAATTGCAGAGGAGCACTCCCAAACTCATTCTATGTGGCCAGAATCACCCTGATACCAAAACCAGACAAAGCTATCACAATAAAAGAAAATTATAGGCAAATATCACTGATGAACGTAGACACAACAATCCTCAACAAAATACTAGCAAACCAAATCCAAAAATACATTAAAAGGATCATACACTATGATCAAATGGGATTTATCCCAGGGATGCAAATACTCTTTCAATATCTGCAAATCAATCAGTGTGATACACCACATTAAAAGTATTGAAGAATAAAAGCCATATGACCATCTCAATAGATGCAGAAAAAGCTTTTGACAAAATTCAACACCAATTTATGATAAAAACTCTCCAGAAAGTGTGCATAGAGGGAATATACTTCAACATAATAAAGGCCATATATAAGAAACCCACAGATAACATCATACTAAATTGTGAAAAGCTAAAAGCATTTGCTCTAAGATCAGGAACAAGGCCAGGATGTGCACTCTCACCACTTTTATTCAACATAGTTTGGAAGTTCTAGCCATGGCAATCTGTGAAGAAAAAGAGATAAAAAGAATCCAAATTGGAAGAGAAAATGTAAAACTATCACTGTTTGTGGATGACATGACACTATACATAGAAAATCTTAAAGATACTACCAGAAAATTACTAGAGCTGCTCAATGAGTTTGGTGAAGTTGCAGGATACAAAACAAATACACAGAAATCTCTTGCATTTCTATACACTAACAACAAAAGATCAGAAAGAGAAATTAAGGAAACAATACCATTCACCATCAGATCAAAAAGAAATAAATACCTAGGAATAAACCTACCTAAGGAGGCAAAAGACCTGTACTCTGAAAACTACAAGATGCTAATTAAAGAAATCAAAGATGACACAAACAGTTGGAAAGATATACAGTGCTCTTGTACTGAAAGAATCAATATTGTCAAATGACTATATTGCTCAAGGCAATCTAGATTCAGTTGCAATCCCTATTAAATTACTAATGGCATTTTTCAGAAACCTAGAACAAAAAAAATTCAATTTGTATGGAAATGTGAAAGACCCAAATAGGAAAGCAATTCTGAGGAAAAAAATGAAGTGGGAGGAATCAGGCGCTCTGACTTCAGACTATATTACAAAGCTACAGTAATCAAAAAACTATGGTGCTGGCACAAAAACAGAAATATTGATCAATGCAGCAGGATAGAAAACCCATAAATAAAACCACACATCTATGGTCAATTAATCTGTGACAAAGTAGGCAAGAATATACAATGGAGAAAAGACAATCTCTTCAATAAGTGGTACTGGGAAACTTGAACAGCTACAGGTAAAAAAATGAAATTAGAACATTTTTTAGCACCATACACAAAAATAAATGCAAAATGGATTAAAGACCTAAATGTTAGACTGGACACTACAAAATTCTTAGAGGGAAAACAGGCAGAACACTCTTTGACATAAATTACAGCAATATCTTTTTGGATGAAAATGAAAACAAAAATAAACAAGTGAGACCTAATTAAACTTAAAAGCTTTTGCACAGCAAAGGAAACCACAAACCAAATGAAAAGACAACCCACAGAATGGGAGAAAATATTTGCTAACAAAGTAACAAACAGGGATTAATCTCCAAAATATAAAAAGAGCTTATGCAGCTCAGTATCAACAAAACAAACAAACCCAATCAAAAAATGGGCAAGAGATCTAAATAGACATTTCTCCAAAGAAGACATACAGATGGCCAACACACACATGAAAAGATGTTCAACATCACTAATTATTAGAGAAATGCAAATCAAAACTACCATGAGTCATCACCTCACACTAGTCAGAATGCCCATCACCAAAATGTCTACAAACAGTAAATGCTGGTGAGGGTGTGGAGAAAAGGGAACACTTCTACATTGTTGGTGGTAATGTAAATTGGTACAGCTATTATGGAAAACAGTATGGAGGTTCCTTAAAAACTAAAAATAGAGCTACCATGTGATCCAGTAATCCCACTCCTGGCCATGTATCAGGGGAGAAAACCATACTTTGAAAAGACACATGCATCCCACTGTTCATTGCAGCACTATTTACAGTAGCCAAGTCATGGAGGCAACCTAAATGTCCATCAACAGAGGAATGGATAAAGAAATTGTGGTACATATAAACAATGGAATATTACTCAGCCATAAAAAAGTGACATAAAGCCATATGCAGCAACATGGATGGACCTAAATATTATCATACTAAGTGAAGTCAGTCAGATAAAGACAAATATCATATGATATCTACTTATGTGGACCACAGCATCAGCTCCTGGATTTTCTAGCCTGCCCTTCCTAATAGCTTGCCCTATGGGTTTCAAACTTGACTAGCCATTGGCACAATACTGTAAACCAATTTCTTCCCGTAGATGATGGATAGATAGATAGATGACAGATGAATAGATAGATGATAGTTGATAGATAGATAGATAGATAGATAGATGATAGATAGATGATAGATAGATAAAGGAGGAAGGGAGGAAGGAAAGGAGGAAAAAAGAATCCTACTGCACTCTTCAAAAGGCACAATCAGGAGCATAGAGGTAAAATCTATCCTCACCATTGGAAAAGTCCTCTGAAGGCTGAGAAAATTACTGCTTAAAAGACCATGTTTGCTCACATAAAATTAACTGCATATAAAAGACCACCAGCCATTAGTGGAAGGACTCTGTAATATATGCATGTAAATGACCTAAAAGATAATCAATCAGTTTTAAGCACACCAGGCCCAAGGAAGGCAAAGCCATCTTACAACAGTACTGGTCAACTGAGACTTTTCTTTCTCCTCTTGCTATTTCTTTAACCCCCTCTCCACCTCCTGAAGAGTCCACAATAGCAGCTAGTAAACAGGAATGGTGCTAACTGAAAAGTAAAGGAGATTTCTGTACCTTCTTCTCTTGAAAAAGGATACCAACCTACAAGAGATCCAGATCGGAACGAATAAAGAGTTCTACCATTGAATAATGTTGGAAGCCTAAAGTATTACAATTAGTGACTTAAGACTGTGTTTGCTACTTAAAGTAACTATCAAACTTTCTATACCTATTGTGTTTCACATGAATACTGTAACCACATTGAAGGGGGAAAGAAAGAAGGAACTAATCCAAGTAATTTATGAATGCAGTATTTCACTGAATACCCTCAGTCTTAAGTGTCATGGGTACATATGTAAATACGTACATAATAAATATAAGGGAAAATTTTGATGAAAAACAAGATATATTTATGGTCTTAAGTGTATCCCACAGATGGCTTATAAATTACTGGAGAAAAAATAGCAACTCTACAAAAGAGAAACTGAACAACAACCTGACTTGTGATCAAAATAGACATTACCAGTAAGGACAATGTACACCTCAGATGGGATACTCTGAGAAGTACACAAAATTATTTATGTAATATTTAGGTTTAGAATGTATATTTAAATATACTTGAGAAGAAACATCAAACAAACCCCAATTGAGAAACATTCTATTAATTTTTAAAAGGACTGCATTTTTTAATGCCAATTTCATGAAAAATAGAGGAAACTGAAGACATTACACATTAAAGGAAAATAAAGAGATATAACCAAATATGATTCCTGTTCCCCTACTAGATCATAGATTAGAAGGGATAGAAAGTTTTATACAGGTCATTATTGAACCAAATGTCAAATTGGAATATACGTGGTAAATACTGTAAAAGTAACATATCAATGTTTAACTTGCTGAAGGTGATAAATATGCTGTACATTTGAGAACTGCACTGGGGCTATGTAAGAGTCTGTCCTACTGATAACTGTGATAATTATACGGGAGATATAAAAGGCCTTACTCTTAGCAAGTAGTCACTGAAGAATTTAAGAATAAAGGGCCACTATACGTTAATATTAAATTGTTCAAAAATATTATATAGATTGGTGGAGAAAGTAAATGGGCTAAAATGTTAATAATGGGTGAAGCTGGGTAAATGGTATATGAGTGTTCTTTGTACTGTTGTTATTCTTGCAATTTTTCAGTAACTGGATGATGTTTTTCTAATTAAATATTTTTTTAAACTTCTTTTTTTAACATTTATTGGAGCATAATTGCTTTACAATGTTGTGTTAGTTTCTGCTGTATAACAAAGTGAATCAGCTATATGTATACATATATCCCCATATCCCCTCACTCTTACACTCTCTGCCACCCTCTCTATCCCATGTCTCTAGGTGGTCACAAAGCACCAAGCTGATCTCCATGTGTGATACAGCTGCTTCCCCCTAGCTAGCTATTTTACATTTGGTAGTGTATATATGTCAATGCCACTCTCTCACTTCATCCCAGCTTACCCTTCCCCACTCCCCGTGTCCGCAAGTCCATTCTCTACATCTGCATCTTTATCCCTGTCCTGCTCCTAGATTCATCAGAACCATTTTCTTTTTTTAGATTCCATATATATGTGTTAGCATAGGGTATTTGCTTTTCTTTTTCTGACTTACTTCACTCTGCATGACAGCCTCTAGGTCTATCCACCTCACTGCAAAGAACTCAATTTCATTTCTTTTTATGGCTGAGTAATATTTCATTGTTTATATGTACCACAACTTCTTCATCCATTCATCTGTTGCTTGGCTACTGTAAATAGTGCTGCAATGAACACTGGGATGCATGTATCTTTTCAAAGTATGGTTTTCTCCCCTGATACATGCCCAGGAGTGGGATTACTGGATCACATGGTAGCTCTATTTTTAGTTTTTAAGAAACCTTCATACTGTACTCCATAGTGGCTGTATCAATCTACATTCCCACCAACAGTGCAAGAGGATTCCCTTTTCTCCACACCCTCTCCAAAACTTTTTGTCTGTAGATTTTTTGATGATGGACATTCTAACTTTATTTCTTTTAAAGTAAAATTTTCAGAATGTAGCATTTTGATGTGGCTATGGTGCAATAAAGTAAGCCTGAGACTAAGAATTTAGCTTACAATTAAAGTGTTCTGATTTGGAACCTCTCTGGTCTTCCCTATTGAAGTAAGTTATCCAACTAATGGAACTGAACTATGTGAGGGCAGTGGTTGTTGTCGGGATGCTGTTTAGCTAGTCATTGAAAGATGTCTTCTCATCTATGTGCATTTACTCTCTCAACAGAAGATATAAGTACAACTATGTTCATTTCAGGTCTTTGAATGTTTAACTATAAAAGACAGTCTAATCTATATTAACATTAAACTAAATATACATAATTAAATTTGAATTCTACTACTCAGTTATCACTTAGGTAAGCTATGAAATCTCAATTTACATGTATCAATTTTCTCATTTTAAAAATAAGTTTGAATAAGATTATCATTAAGGTCTCTTAAATTAAATGCCTAAAGTGAGACCTGGCTAAGAGAAGAGAGGGAGAATGGGGTGGACAAAAGAGTCTCTTTCTTTGAGAAAATTATACAATGACCTAAAAATATGTAATTTCAATTTTTCCTCCTTTTGTTTATGTTTATGGAAATTTTAATATTTAACAATGAAGAGCTATTTGTGCCTTTTAATCAAGTTTTCTGGGGACTGTGGAGAAAAGGAAACATAAGAAGTAATCAATAGCCTCAGTAAGTATACAAAGGAACTGCACAAATTTCAGAAAAGACTTTTTGTTTAGAAGTTTTGAAAACTGATACTTAGTCCTATAATGCTATTATTGATAAGTGTGTGTTCTTTTCACAGAAAATAGGAGTGTATGAGAAATGACAAAAGATGTCAATAAAATACCAGAGGAATGGACAGAGGCATGAAAACTAATGCAATGGAGAAATCTGAAAACTAATTGCCAGTGGGCAGGTATGGATAGTGAATCATAGAGATAAAAAATGAGTTCATTAAAAAACAAGAAATTGTTGACACCCACATCTCAGAAAGTCAAAGTTAAGGTGGGAATGACAAAAGAAAGAACTACATAAGGGTCAAAGGACTATGTAAGGGGCATTTAGACCCATATACCCTTCTCCAGATTTAAGCAACCAGATGACTAATTTTTCCCACACCAACAGAAAATAAGATATTTACACTCTGGAGAAGTTAAATGGAAAAAGCTATGGAGTCAGAGATACCAGTCACAGATTAATGAGAAGCAAAAAATGGGGTATAAGTGTAAGTCTACCTAACAACTGATAAGACCCACACTTACTAGCAACTTAGTATGCCAACTAGAAATATATTCTGCAGGCAAGAGATTGAAGGAATCCTCTGGAGAGTGACCTGCCCCAGATGAAGATCTAGAGGGACTGACTTTGGAGGGACTCAAAAATTGTCCACCCTGCAATGAAGGTTGCCATAGACAAATGTCCTCCACACACATAGAGCTTCCAATCATCTTTTTGAAGCTTCTTTTAAATATAAAAGAAAGTCTAAGATGACTGACTATAAGGTAACTAGAAATTCAAGGGAAGTCTCTTATATGAAAGACAGATTAAACAAATCTCTTATTTTTAGAGAAAAAAGGAATAAGAGAGGAACAGAAACAATGCAGAGAACAGAAAAAACTTTGAAAAAAATCTAATTAATATCTTCTGAGATATGAGCAATGGTATTGCATCCATGAAATAAAAATGGAAAACAAAACAAAAATCTCAGAATTCTGAAAATTTAAAAATGTGATCGTTAAATTGAAAATTTCATAGAAGAATTAAAAGATAACATTGAAAAAAATCTTCCAGGAAATAAAACAAATACAAAATTTTGGAAAATAGAAAAGACAAATAGAAAAGTTAGAGAATAAATCAATGAGGTCCAACATCCCATAATAAGACGTCCAGAAAAACAAACTAGATAAAATAAAGAAGATGAATTTTTAAAATAATTTATTAAAGAAAATTGCTCAAATAATGTATTGAAAAGACTACAAAGTACCCTAAACAATGAATGTAAAAGACATTTCAATGTGAAATTTTAAAACACTGGGAACAAATATAGGATTCTAAACCTTCTAGAGAGGGAAAAACAAAAACAGACTACATACAATAGAATGGAAATCAGAACAGTGTCAGGCAAGATGAAAATAGAAATTGAAAAAAATGTAAAAATGACTTTAAAATTCTTAGTGAAATGATATCCAAACTAGACTTCTGTACCTAACCCAACAATCAATCATGTCTGAGCACAGAATGGAGACATCTTCAGACATGCAAAATCTCAAAAATTTTACCTCCTGGCACCAGGAAGCAGAGAATCTAATATACAAGATTTCTAGGATGATAGCAGAGACAGGTATTATGTTTTCAGTAGGATAGCAGTTTTCAAGAACAACTAGTCCAAATGAGAACTGATAACAGATTAATAGATGATGGATATTTGAAACTAAAGATCATTTGATGTTTTGAATATTAAGGACACACTTCTGGTGGAGAAATTAGGGATGTACTATGAGTGGTAAGTACAGTTAAGTAAATGCCAAAAACAATAATTATTAATTCCTGAAAAAAAAGGTAAAACATTGTTCAAAGATGGAAATGTAATACATATCATACATACATCTTATATGGCTCAGGTGAAATTGACATTCATTTAGTCCTTATGAAAGGAAGGAAGGGGGCAGGGCACAATGTTTAAAAAAATGACATAGCCCAAGGACACAACATAAACTGATTAGAACAAAATAGGTCCAAGATGGTGGGATGAGTCAACTTCCACTAGACCTTAAGCCTCAGGATACCCTCATTGTAATACATCAGCAAGCTAAATGACACAACCACAGACACCATGACACTTCCAAGACTGACCATAAAGGTTCAAAAGTGGGCTGTGGCCTAATTTCTGGAAACCCCCACCTCTTCCCCAAAATAGCTGGAGTATTCCTCCTACTCATTAGGCTATGAAATTACCCACCCCTATAAAAATTGACAACCCCATACCCTGGGGCTGCTTTTACTGTCTGAGATGGCCCATAATCTGTCTGTGGAGTGCATTTCTCTCTAAATAAATCTACTTCTTACCTATCACTTTGTCTCTCACTGAATTCTTTCTGTGATGAGACATCAAGAACATGAGCTTCATTAAGTCCTGAGACCAGGTGTGTGATCTCAGTCAAAAGACTGTGGGTTTGAGTCCCAATCTGGGTTTTGGCTGTGCTTGAGTCCTGGCTCATGGGTTCATGTCCCAGTCTGGGTTTTGGCTGGGTTCAAGTCCCAATCTGAGTTACACAGTTTCACTTATGATATAAAATCTAATTACCTTTATTAATTGTGCAAGTGATCAGAGGGGAAGAGGGCTAAATCCTTATCTTCCTTACTTAGAAATCAATAAGTAATCTTTAGAACTGGAAAAAAAAATAGTAGCATGTGCATATTATTTAGAAACTAAAAGAACTAAGGAAATAACTAAAAACTATGAGGTAATTTCCTATGAAGAGGCAGAACCAGGGGCAAACAAGGCTGAAACAGAGGTCCTTTTGTTTCCAGTAAAAGCCCATTGATTTTTTCAAAACTATGTGCACACAAATATTTAACCAAAAAAAGTTAAATAAAAAGAAAAAATGAGGAAAGTCTTTATTATTTAGTAGAACTTGAAATTTTATTTTATTAAATACGATTGCATCTACCTACATTTGAATATATATATATATATATATATATATATATATATAAATTGTCTTCAGTCTACAGAAAAATGATTTATGTACACAATGGATTTCCACAACTCTGGCACTTCCCAGGAATCCACAGCTCACAAGCTTGGAAGAATTATTTTAAATCTTAAATTGTAACACAGTGGGGTCTAACTGAAAAGAAGCCACAGTGATTGCTGACAGGAAAGAAGGTTATGAAACACATAATTTCTTATTTTTTGTGATTAAAGAAATCTATTGTAAAAATAGTACTTCCTGGGGTGACGGTAATATAACAAAATCTAGAGTAATGAAGGTGATGATTTTCAGAGTGTTTGAATGATAAACATAAAGCCCTAAAATCAACCCAATATTTTTCCATCCCATTTCCAAGAGTAAAGGAAAGTAGCTCAGAAATAAACAAACAAAAAGCACACCAGGTGTATATTTTTTTTCCTTTATGCAAAGAACAAACCTGAAAAATTACCTGCTCTGTAAAGTAGCTAATTATCTGTCGTGTTGCTAAGGCAACTATTTGCTTATATTATGCAACATAATGTTAGCTAATCCCCTTGCGAAAACAATACAAACAGTTTTAAGACTAATATTCATCTTTTTCTTTTCAAACTCATAATATAAAGATCACTAGTAAGAACATGTCTATTCAAATGAAAAAACAAAGCATCTTATTCTGCCATTCCTATTAGAGACTGCTGCTAAAGATATTAAGCCCAGAAAACACAAACACATTTTATATTGAGAAGACATCTTTTGTCCAGAATCTTTTGCTTTGAAAATTGCCCTGTAATTGGACTAGAGGTACAATGAATGTCTAGATTACATTTTTAAGGTCTCAGAAAACTTTTTGTTTTTACATTTTCTACAGTCCTATTAAAAAGTTACCATTAAACAAGCATTTACTTAATACTCTCTTCATGCCAACTATTGTGGCCAAGCCTATGCCAATTTTACATTGATAAACAAGATTTTTTTCCACCCTTAAAAAGCTCTCCATCAAATAATGAAGAAAAATGCAGACCCATAATTGCAAGGTGTGGTATATTCACCCAGTGGAACAGTACTGCAATTAATTGAATAAATTATGGCTACATATAACAACATGAATAAGCCTAAGGAACATAATACTAAGAGAAAAATAAGTGGCAGAAGATCAACACAGTGTGATTGCATTTATATGACTCTAAACTATGTGAATTAAACAACCTATTGTTTAAGGATACAAACATAAATGACAAAACTATAAAGTAAGAATGATAAGCATAAAATTCACAAGTGATTTCCTCTGCACATAACCAAAAACTCTCTAAATTATATTTTCTCCCACTCAACAACCTACCAAGCCTACCCACAGAATTTAATTGATTTCTATCACTTTAGTCTCAGAAGTTTCACTGCCTCAAAGGTAAGAGCAATTTTCTCTTTTTTAAGTTAGATAGAGGATACGATAACATACAATGGTGTTTGATTCATTATTTTTTCCATGCCTTTCAAATATTTTATAAATATTCTATAAATGATTTAAAAATTAATGGAAAATGTGAAAATATCATGAAATGATCAATAAATTGTGTTCAATCTGGAATCAAAAGACATTGTTGCCACTTCCCCTGCTGCAGGCAACATTTTCTTCCATGGGATAAAAGTTTTGACCCGTTGAGTCTTTGGCATCCTCTCAGCACTCACAGATCCTTCTCTCTTCTCCTGCTTTGCCACAGGCTGCCCTTCAAACCACTGATAATTCTGGAGACTCCAACTTGTGGCCATTTAACAGGTTGGTGCCCCCTCTTAAACAGAATAAAATATCTCTGGAAATGTCACCATTTTAGGTGCCTAAAAAAAAGATAATCCATTCTTTTAATTAAACCTAAACCATGTGATGCATCAATTGAGAGCAAAAAAAGGATAATTTCTCAGGTCTTATACATTCAACCTGTAATGATTAAAACTAACTTTGCAATATAATTCTTCCATTGATAAGGGTTGGCAACAAAGTTTAACATAAAATATGGATTTGAAAGTAATTTCTCAATTAGATCTAGGCTTCCTGATGTTTTTATCTGTCTCTTGAGCACAACTTGCTTCCATTTGCCAAGATTAAAAAATGTAATGATAAATGTCTCCCCCAAAGGACTGCTGAATGAAATTAATATTAATGAAAATTACTATTAAATGTCAGCCTTGTTCTTATCCTGTGGTTTCAACACCTGTGAAAGTCCTACAGCTCTCACAGGCAGGCTCTCTGCAATTAATACTTCCTGGCACTAAAATCGTTCCTTGAATCAAACCGAAGCTATTTTATAGCAAAATGACTCCAAAGACATGCAAAAGAGAAGTTTTAGAGCAATTCAAGCCCCCTAAAGTGAACACAGTGCAAATAATGAATTTCTTACATTGATTTGTTAGTTGCCAATTTTACCATATCAAAACAAAAACTGAAGGAACATATCTGTATCAGAGAAAATCCAATTAAGAGCCACTATGCTGCACGTACATATTATATATAATATACTAGGATGCAGCTTAAGAATGAAACTGAGACTTCAATATGAACAAAAGTGGGTGGATGTTTAAAGTCTCAAGTTCTTAAAATATCAGTAATAATTACATACCGGGTATCCTCAGATCATGGAAAAATATCATTCATTAAGTAGCATTGGCTGTTGTGGGTGAATTAAACGTGTTCGGTCCAACCCACTTCAGTGCATAGCTTCTTCCTACTGCTCACTTAAGTGCTTGCTTGGACACAATCAGTTTTTCCTGCAGATTGATGAAGCTTGCTAGGACAAAACTTGGAGATTTTTCCTGAAAAAAATAATGATACAAATATAATAGAAAGCAAAATTAGCTTTGTTTGACTGTTGAATATATTGAGAAGCATAAGAAATGCTTTTGCCATAACACACCTCAAATAAAACTATAGATCTGTTTTAAAGGTGCATCTTGGGCTTCCCTGGTGGCGCAGTGGTTGAGAGTCCACCTGCCGATGCAGGGACACGGGTTCATGCCCCAGTCTGGGAAGATCCCACATGCCGCGGAGCGGCTGGGTGTGTGAGCCATGGCCGCTGAAGCTGCGCGTCCGGAGCCTGCGCTCCTCAACGGGAGAGGCCACAACAGTGAGAGGCCCGCGTACCGCAAAATAAATAAATAAAAATAATAAAAGTGCATCTTTTGCATACAACTTTAAGATCAGAAGTGAAAATTGCTAAGGACCTGGTCCATATTTTATTGCTTTGTAATTACGAGCAGTTGGGATTTTCTATTGGAGTCTTGCAAAACCAAAACAGAACTATGGCAATGACCTTGTCAAGTTGTAATTTCTTCAATGGTTTATTCTCTCTGCTTTACACAGATTTATTAGGGAACTAGATTATTCACTAGGTACCTAGATTATGGGGGCAGGGCCTTAAAATGACACATTTGTAAGGAGTTTGCTAGGGCATCAACATTAGCTGAAAATTTGGGCAGGTTTTGGGGGTTGTTGAGTGTGTCTGCAATAAAAAAAAGACAGCCCCATCATGCCTTCCCACACTGTGTTTATCCGAGGAAGGAAGTATAAAGCTGACATAGTTTGGAAGGTGAGTAAGGAAACGTGATTCTGCGCTGGAACGTCATTTTAATTATCTTCGGTCCCGTGTACGGGGACTCCGTGCCAGCCTAAGGTAATGAGCTACTGCACAATAGGCTCTGCAGTCAAGAAATATCACAAGCTCTTTTGATGGCTTCATAAACAAGCATTGCATAGGTGGCTCAGGGAGATGGCCCTCCAAGCCATCATGAAGAGAGCAGAGGCAGAGCAGAGTAGAGGCTAAAGTTTCCTCAATTTAAGGGCTATCTCATAACATTTATGCCAACAGTGTGATGTTCAAAACACTCCATGGTCTGACCTTAGACTAAATCATCTGTCCTCTTAGACATGCTGTGTGGCATACAGTCCATTCCCATAAACTGTCATACTACACATGCCATAAACCCTGCACTATCCCAACTTAGTACTAATTGAAACAGTATGAGTTCAACTATGTAAAATAGACATGTAGAAAACAAACAATGAAAGGATATATACTAAATGTTAAAAATTGATCACCTCTCAGAGTACTGTTTCTTTTTTTTTACAAATATTATTTAATGAACATGGATTTTTGTGAGCAGAAAACATTATTTGCAAGTCTTTCTCTGAACACAGAAACATGTTTTTTCTTTCTGCCCACACATTCAAACATTTCATATCTTTTTCTAATAAAGACTGTGAAAAATATAACAGAGTAGCAACTAAATTTTCTACTTTCTGTTTTTATTTAACTATAATTATCTTTGTTATTTTTGACATGTAAATTATTTAGCAAGAATTATTTTTTTCCCTTAGTGCAGATTGTGGTGATGATGGAATGGGGTGAGGGTAGGGCAGAATCACATCTTCACAGAAAAGTCGGGGTTTTTTTAGTGTTTTGCCTGCTTCACTAAGAAAAATTCTATGATTCTAAGTTCATTCTTTATTCAGTCTGTTACCAATTTTACCTGACAATTTGCATGGAATATTTGAATATAGAAATATTCACAGTCAAGCTTGCTTGTCTGTTCTTCATTCAACTTTTCCATAAACCTTGTCCACACTCTACTAGAATTGAGTTAATTCAACTTTTTAAAGTTGTTAAAAGTCAGCTAGTAAAACCGTCTGATGCTTAATAACATTATGTTTCACGGCATATAATTATATTAACTTGCCTCCCACTCTGAAATTTTGCTGTTGACTATTTCTTCCATTTCTCTAGAAGAGTTACTTTGAAATTGTGATGTGTGACAGGTTTTAGAGTTGTATGCCTTCATATTATTAGGTTTTTTGGACAAATTTATTGATAAAATTGCTGGGGCAAACATATAGAAGCATTACATTGGGAGATGTGGCTTCTGTAGAATTCAGACTTTTGAATAGCAATGTATCCACCCATGATGCATTTATTTAGAGTTCATAAAAGGAAAATAAATGAATATCTGAGGCATAGTTTAACTTTCTCATCAAAGTCTAAAAGTAAAACTCATAATACAGAGAAAAAGCATGTTGAGTTATCTAGCTGGATATTTTTAAAAATTTAATATTTGTTGAGTTCTCTTTTGTACTGAGCACAACGCAGTAACAACGGAGGCCTTTAAGGAAGTATGATGTGTGTTCTTCCCACAACACAAAGCAATTCTCTGACATCAGCTGGGGTATCCTACAATTCAACCCTTTTCTAACACTATCAGGAGATAGCATCAGATCCCACAGGTTAATGGGTCAGTCCTACAAGACTACCATGCCCTCAACTTCACATGCCTATCACAAATCCAGAGTATAAATTGGAGGTTCCCATGACCTCCACCTCAGGTTGGGTTAATTTGCTAGAACAGCTCACAGAACACAGGAAAACCGTTTACTTACGAACACATAATACGAACATCCAGACAGAAGAGATGCATAGGGCAAGGTACCTGGGAAGGGGCATGAAGCTTCCATGCCCTCTTGTGGAGTACAACTATCCCAGCACTTCCACGTGTTCACCAATGTGGAAGTTTTCCAAACCCTGTCCTTCTGAGTTTTTATGGAGGCTTCATTACATAGGCATGATTAATTAAAGCATTTGGCCATTGGCAATCAATTCAACCTCTAGCCCCCCTGTCTTGGGTACAGAATGTAAGGGGATGTCAAAAAACTCAGTAATCAAGCAAAATAATATTAATCTTGAAAATCCATGATAAACAACATATCAAAATTTAAATCCTATTACATGTTATATATTAATATATCATTATGCATTATATTATTTATACCTAGCACAGCTCCCTGCTTAATGAATGTATCAGTAGGATCATTTAGGAAGCAGACAGCAAGGCAGAGTTAGAATTGCACATATACATATTTTATATATTGTTATATATTGTATATAGTTATACATATGTACTCTGATATATATATATATATATATGTGTGTGTGTGTGTGTGTATGTATATAAATACATCAGGAGAAACGGCTGAGAAAGGTACAAGATTAAGAGAGCAGTAGTTGGCAGGTAAAACCTCCGGATGGCAAAACAGTTCTGACACTTGTGAAAGGAGATGAGAAATGAAGGAAGACTGGCAGGAAAAGCCTCAGCTCCGAGAAGTTCTCAGCCAGACCAGGGCAGGGCTTAGCACAAAGACTTTTGCTAGAAGACATTGGGCAGGCGCCATGAGCCTTGTAATACCACTGTGTTCAGTCATCACCTGGGGGTTACCAGGAAGAACATGGCCTTAGATCTAAAGCTGAGACAGATCCTGAAAGAACTCACAGCTGGATACTGTCAGCTAAGTAACTCCCAGCAGCAGTTTCTCTCTTAAAGGGATATCTGACTACCTCAATGACTACCATAAAGACTACCTAATGAAGTTAATAATAGAAATATGGAGGAAGAGCTGAAGTTGGTTAGTATTAAGGGCCTTTGTTTCACATTTATATTTCCACAAAAAAAATCTTAAAAAATGATCTCCAATTAAATGGCTGTCACATGTATAACTGTATTGTGAAAACACATGCCTACTTGTATTAAAACTCTAAAGAAACCACAATGTTATATATTGGTCTCTGAGAAAAAGCTTTTAGAAATAGTTTTAATGAAATTGTATTGATATTACAGAAATTCTTAATCAAGGGAAGAAATATATCTGCACATAAGTGGTAATCCCTTATTTTATATATTCTTACCTTGAAGTGTGGAAATAGACATAACTGTTCAATGTCTCTTAAAATGTATTATAACTGCTTTAAGTGGTAATGTAAAAAATATAAGAACTAACCTGTTTTTTCCTAAGAGAGCTCATTTAGTTTAAGATATTTTCTCCCAGGAAATCAAATTTCATTAGCAGTAGATAGTTTTAAAGAAGCAAGACTGATTTTTCTTTGAAAACCCAAGCAGAACTTGTTCACAATTTTGACACATATTTAAATATTGTTTATGTTTACTGTGTAGTTTATAATTTCTGGTTTGTTTTAAATATTTATGAGGTGCTAGAATAAGTGTCAAAATTCTAATATAATTATGTCTCATTCTCACATGAGGGCTGTGAGTATCAGTTTTATTTGAGGACTTTCTGAGGACTGTAACCCAGAGACAGCCTCTCAGATAGCTCTGAGGAAATACTCCAAAGAGTTAGGGGGTGAGGCCAATATGTATGTGCAATCAAGCATACATCTCAGTAGAAGGTCAGGAGGAACTGATATCTACTACTAGTCAAGAGGAACAGATATCTCAGGTAATGATTTTGTGCTTTTCTAAGTATGGGAAGATACAAGGATCCAGATTTATAAAAAATTTCTCCTGAAATATTTCTAATTATACAAAGGCCTGTTTTGCATGTTTTCTCAGAGCACAGAGTGCCTCATCCTGATCTTTGCCCTGAAATCCTTTCAGGGTATATTGTAGGTCAGAGACTGCAGTGACTAAGGACTTGATTCTTGTAGAACTGGATGGTGGGCAACATTCTTTGTTTTACAAACTTATGGTAAACTATGTAATGAAGAAAAAAACTATTTCAAAATCCATTATTATATTTTTGTAAAATAAACCTAGGCATCAACATCCATTATATAGTCTTTTATATGTAGGTTAAAATTTGAATAATATAAGTGTTAGGGGAACCACTGACCAAAACTGCCCACCCTGGCCAGGCATCAAAGTGAGTTATCTTACAACAGGAGGTCCTGGTAAGGAATGCGGAACTAACAAGCTACCACCAACTGGAAGAATTAAGGAAAGGTCAAAAGTAGAGAGGAGACGCCAATCCATATGGCCTACCAACCTCCCAGAATCCTTCTCACTGGAAATCATCTTGGCTGAGCGATGTGCACAACACCAGGAAGGACCCTGAGTCAGAATGATTAGCCAGAAACAACCCGGAAACTAACCCCGTTACCATAAACCCAAGACTGCGAGCCACATGGCAGAGTGGTTCTTCTGGGTTCCCTTACCCTGCTGCTCTCTGCCCAGGCGCCCCTTCCCAATAAAGTCTCTTGCTTTGTCAGCACATGTGTCTCCTCAGATAATTCATTTCTGAGTGTTAGACAGGAGCCCACTCTCAGGCCCTGGAAGGGGTCTGCCTTTCTGCAACATAAGGATGAAATAAATCCTGGATGAAAACATAGCATGCTTTATAATATCGTTATTATAATATTTAAGTGAAGGAAACCTAAGTATGATACAAACTCAGGGAGCATAAAGAAAGACTTGACTACATAAAATTTGAAACCTCTATACCATAAATGAAGTTAAAATATTTTTTAAAAACTGGAAAAATGTATCATAAATTACAGATCTGATAACAAGATCCCTTAACATTTTAAAAAATTCTTGTAAATCTTTACATAATTTAAAGAAAATTGTCTCAATACAAAAGCGAAACAATAGGTATTGTTGATTGAATTGCAATTCAGGAAACACAGTTTTGGGTAAAACCAAGAGTGCTCCGGGAAAGAGAAAGAGTCAAGGGCTTATAAAGGCAAAAGTCATGAGGCTGTACTCTGACACGAGAGGAAATATTTGTCCTTAAGGGATAGGCTGTCCCAAATTACTTAGGATGTGTCCTCTGGGGAGCAGAATCTGCCACCCCAAAATGTGTCTTTTGGCATATTAACTATTTTAAACTGGTTAATTTCTAAGAAACAGCAGACATGGGAGAAACTCTGAAAGCCAAGTAGGAGTTACCCTTTTATAAGAAACATGTGCATTTGTAAGGGAAATCTCCATTTGTAAGGGTGTCTCCCTCACTGTACCGGGAAGAGGAGGAAGACCAAATCTCTAGAAACTCTTATTAATGGAGAAGGCACTGACTTAAATCTGCATAACAAGCTTACCCTTATTTTCTGTGCTTTTCCTGGTCACCTCCTATAACTGAGTCTCCCCAAATTCTTTTGCCTTTAGCTGAGGATGGTATTTAAGGTGAGGATTTTGGTCATTTTGGTGAGTTACTCATTTTTTCTGAGTCTTTCATATATATATGAGTTATTTTAGGGTAAGGGTCTGATAAGTATTTAGTTTCTGGAACATTGGGAAGATGTTCTGGATGCTTGTGTTAAGACAGTAACACAAGTCAAAAAGTCAGCTTCTATCTGAGCTGAGATGTGTATGTCACATTTCCTCAGTGGCCTCCCAGTTCCATTTTAGAGAGCTCTCAGCAATACTGACTCCATTTTGACTTTCCAAATACAAATGGCAAAAAACATGAATATACAAACAACACCACAAATAATTTTAAATGCATATTTAAAACAGTATAGTATGTGGCAACATGGATAGACCTAGAGATTATCATACTAAGTGAAGTAAGTCAGAAAGAGAAAGACAGATACATGATATCACTAATATGTGGAATCTAAAATATGACACAAATGAACTTATCTACAAAACAGACTCACAGACATAGAGAACAGACTGTGGAGGAGGGGTGGGCAAGTGACGTATTGGGAGTTTGGAATTAGCAGATGCAAATTATTATATATAGCACAGGAAACTATATTCAGTACCTGGTGATAAACCATAATGGAAAAGAATATGAAAAAGAATGTGTGTGTGTGTGTATATATATATATATATATAATTTAGGCTTTTTATTTCTTTAGGAAAAACACTGCTTTTTAAAAAAAATATTTAATCAAGTATAGTTGATATATAGTTGTGTTAATTTCTGCTGTACAGCAAAGTTATTCAGTTATACATATATATATATATATATATATATATATGTATAACTGAATAACTTTGCTGTACAGCAGAAATTAACACAACTATATATCAACTATACTTGATTAAATATTTTTTTTAAAAAGCAGTGTTTTTCCTAAAGAAATAAAAAGCCTAAAAGAATGATGATGCCAAGGGCTGATGAGGGTGAAATAAAAGTAAGTTGGGGGCTTCCCTGGTGGTGCAGTGGTTGGGAGTCCGCCTGCAGATGCAGGGGATGCAGGTTCGTGCCCCGGTCTGGAAGGATCCCACGTGCCGCGGAGCAGCTGGGCCCGTGAGCCGTGGCTGCTGGGCCTGCGCGTCCGGAGCCTGTGCTCCGCAACGGGAGAGGCCACAACGGTGAGAGGCCCGCGTGCCGCAAAAAAGAAAAAGAAAAAGAAAAAGAAATTAAATTACATTGGATATACTTATACACTTTTGGTGAGAATGTAAGTTGATATTTCCTTTCTTGGAGACAATTTGGAATAGGTATAAATATGAAGTGTATATATTCTCTGATCCAATTGTTTTGTTTCCGGAAAATTTTCCTAAGTGCGAAATAAACTTCACATTTTATTGCAAAACAAGGAAAATTTAAACATAAAAAACTTTCCCTGCTCTTTGACCTCCTTTCTCCCCTTTACTGTGCATTGTGTATCTGCATTAAACCTCCCCTATCAGCAGAAATACCTGCTCAACCATAAAGAGCAACATTCTCCTCGCACCAGCAAGACAACTTCTTATAACATTCCTTCTTAATCTTGTAAGGGGCCAAGATGGCACTTAGATCTGGACTGTGTAAACTGTCAATAATAGGTAATTTAATGTATAGCCCTGTGTCTAAAAAAAAACTTATATAACTGTGTTTTGACTTCTAACAGACAGAACAATTCTCAGAGCTTTCTGAGATGCTATTCCTGGGTCATAATCTTCAAATTTGGTTTGAATAAAGTTTTCCATTTCTTTCTTGGATCTACTGGTTAATTTTTCATTGAGAAAGAACATAAGGATCCATTAAAATGTGTGTGTGTATATATATATATACATATACACATATATAGGTCCATTGCCTGGAACTTGTACTCCCAGCCCTTCAATAGCAAACTGCTCTCACCTCAGGTCATAGGAGAAAGGATGTTGAGGACAGGCCATGTTTCCCTTTACTACTTATGTCTTTTATTCTTTGAAGTACAATCACATTACATATACTACCTGACAGGGTGGTATAAAGTAAACCACACCAGAGAAAGAAATTTAGAACTCTGTATAGTATAACATTTCTCTTAGCCCTGGGGGAAAGCTAAGTTTGACCTGAAGTCAAGCTTTCATAGGAGGTTCTCTCATGGTCACTGCCATGTCTTACCTGGCTCTCTAGGAATGCATACATACGTGCATATATCATACCTAGATATATGTATACCTAGATATATATATATCTGGTATATAGATACCTAGATATAGGTATCTAGGTATACCTAGATACCTATACCTAGATATATATACCTGGTATATACCTGGTATATATATATGCCTAGATATATATACCTGGTATATATATATGCCTAGATATATATACCTGGTATATGTGTACACACATACATATATACCACACATACCATGCATACAAAATATACAAAATAAAAACCTAGTTCTTTTAGCTCTCTCACTGTTTGGGAGAGAAGTCCATCCTTCACCCACAGAAAGAATCTCCTTCCAGGTTCCACACCTTCTTCCCAACAATGTCTTTTCCCAAGCATGAGTCATGCAACAAAGAGTAATATTCAAAGGATCTGAGTAGGGCAGTCAGTAACCACCTACAGAACTCTGGTGAGGTGAAGCAGTTGAGGTTCTCCAAGTCAGGCAACAAGTGGCCTCCCAAACACTCTCCTTGGAGATCTATCAGTATAAGTTTCAGGCACAATTAATGATTCCCCTGTGTATTAAAGAAACTGAAGTTGATTATTTCACACACACACACACACACACACACACACACACTCCCCTACTCAAGACAAATATTAATTTTCATGAACAGTCTAAAGTCTTAAAGTATAGAAATATTTTTAACTAGATTCATAATTTTAAGGTACCTATTTCATATATAAAGACAAATAATTAAAATTAAGAGACTTAATTCTGACTTTTAAAACTAAGGGAAGAGATTTCTCCCCTTTCCTTAGAGAAAGAAAAAGAAAAAGAAATTAAATTACATTGGATATACTTATACACTTTTGGTGAGAATGTAAGTTGATATTTCCTTTCTTGGAGACAATTTGGAATAGGTATAAATATGAAGTGTATATATTCTCTGATCCAATTGTTTTGTTTCCGGAAAATTTTCCTAAGTGCGAAATAAACTTCACATTTTATTGCAAAACAAGGAAAATTTAAACATAAAAAACTTTCCCTGCTCTTTGACCTCCTTTCTCCCCTTTACTGTGCATTGTGTATCTGCATTAAACCTCCCCTATCAGCAGAAATACCTGCTCAACCATAAAGAGCAACATTCTCCTAGCACCAGCAAGACAACTTCTTATAACATTCCTTCTTAATCTTGTAAGGGGCCAAGATGGCACTTAGATCTGGACTGTGTAAACTGTCAATAATAGGTAATTTAATGTATAGCCCTGTGTCTAAAAAAAAACTTATATAACTGTGTTTTGACTTCTAACAGACAGAACAATTCTCAGAGCTTTCTGAGATGCTATTCCTGGGTCATAATCTTCAAATTTGGTTTGAATAAAGTTTTCCATTTCTTTCTTGGATCTACTGGTTAATTTTTCATTGAGAAAGAACATAAGGATCCATTAAAATGTGTGTGTGTATATATATATATACATATACACATATATAGGTCCATTGCCTGGAACTTGTACTCCCAGCCCTTCAATAGCAAACTGCTCTCACCTCAGGTCATAGGAGAAAGGATGTTGAGGACAGGCCATGTTTCCCTTTACTACTTATGTCTTTTATTCTTTGAAGTACAATCACATTACATATACTACCTGACAGGGTGGTATAAAGTAAACCACACCAGAGAAAGAAATTTAGAACTCTGTATAGTATAACATTTCTCTTAGCCCTGGGGGAAAGCTAAGTTTGACCTGAAGTCAAGCTTTCATAGGAGGTTCTCTCATGGTCACTGCCATGTCTTACCTGGCTCTCTAGGAATGCATACATACGTGCATATATCATACCTAGATATATGTATACCTAGATATATATATATCTGGTATATAGATACCTAGATATAGGTATCTAGGTATACCTAGATACCTATACCTAGATATATATACCTGGTATATACCTGGTATATATATATGCCTAGATATATATACCTGGTATATATATATGCCTAGATATATATACCTGGTATATGTGTACACACATACATATATACCACACATACCATGCATACAAAATATACAAAATAAAAACCTAGTTCTTTTAGCTCTCTCACTGTTTGGGAGAGAAGTCCATCCTTCACCCACAGAAAGAATCTCCTTCCAGGTTCCACACCTTCTTCCCAACAATGTCTTTTCCCAAGCATGAGTCATGCAACAAAGAGTAATATTCAAAGGATCTGAGTAGGGCAGTCAGTAACCACCTACAGAACTCTGGTGAGGTGAAGCAGTTGAGGTTCTCCAAGTCAGGCAACAAGTGGCCTCCCAAACACTCTCCTTGGAGATCTATCAGTATAAGTTTCAGGCACAATTAATGATTCCCCTGTGTATTAAAGAAACTGAAGTTGATTATTTCACACACACACACACACACACACACACACACTCCCCTACTCAAGACAAATATTAATTTTCATGAACAGTCTAAAGTCTTAAAGTATAGAAATATTTTTAACTAGATTCATAATTTTAAGGTACCTATTTCATATATAAAGACAAATAATTAAAATTAAGAGACTTAATTCTGACTTTTAAAACTAAGGGAAGAGATTTCTCCCCTTTCCTTAGAGCCTTTGCTTTAGAAAACTTATAATGTTAGTACTTCCTCCTCTCTTTGAAATATATGTCAATTCTTTTGAAGACTAGACAGGACTTTTGTCAGCTTTATGACCCAGGAATGCCTTTTTCAAAGACTTGGCAACCATCTTTTTGAAATGTAAACATAAAGGGAAATAGCACCCCAGGGGAGAAACTGCCCCCAATTTTTATGGGATGGCAGGAGCCTAACCTCAGTGGGCATCTTTGCTCCAAGTTTCAGAACTATATCCTGTCATAAAGATATGAGAAGTTTGTTTTTCCTTTGAATAAAGCCAATCAGCTAACAGAGATGGCCACCCCAATTACCAGGTAAATCCAAGATGAACTATGCATGACAAATTGTACTGTCAAGTCCTCCTATTTGAGGACTAGCTATTGTTCATCTTGAGAACATGCATGTGATGGGTTGTATCTACTTGGCTATATAAAAGGATGAGATTTCTTAATGTCTTTGTAATCTCTTATCACATTGCTTGTGATTTGCATCACATTCTGGGTTAATGTTTTATTCAGTAATAAAATGACTTTCTTTCCCTACTACCTTTGTGGAGAAGTTTTCTGGGTTGGGGGAAATTTTTACCCTTAATTATATTTCCCAAAAAAAAGAAGATAAATAAAATCATAATACATTATTTTTCAGAGCAGTCCTAGATCGCCTCCTGCTTTCAAACTTTGCCCTTTCAAATCTGCCAGGAATAATAAATGGTCCAGGTGCTGAGTCATGCTCTATTAATAACTCCCTTATCCAATGAAGGGACTGAAAGTTTGAAACTACTCCATCAGCACTTAGAAAGAAATATTGAAGAGAATGATTTTATTCTTTCAATTTAACATTCAGTTAAATTTTTTTCTCCTATTATATTGTCAAGCAAGATACCCCAGATACATTTGTTCACAATTAATTAAATAAATACATAAATTACAGTGGGTGATTATAGTATAATCTTCTATACATTAAATATAAATTCACATTCATATATATTGATATATGTTCATAATCACATATATATTCACATTATCATAAAAATTTTTTTCATTTCTGAAAGGTTATAAATCAAGCATTTAGTTGGATTGGGTAAAACCAGGAAAAAAACCCTACAAAATGTCATCATTGTATTGATTACAGCCTCAGTTTGCTATACTTAACAAAAGCAGTGTTTATTCATTGATATTTCTGAATCATTAAGGAAAAGATGAGTAGGAATCAGTAGCTTTGGGTCTCATGTTGGAATCTGAACTCCAGGAACAGAACTTCAATTACCAAAAAAGACTAAGGTCAAAGCAGAACCACAATCCAAGGTAAAGGAGTTTTCAAGAACAGAAGGAATAAATCAGGAACTTTGTCACTAAAATACAATGAACAAAACAAGATCTCTGAGTTATTAGCCTCAGGATCAAGTAATTTCCTGCATAACATACAGATCAGTTCCAGAATTTAGGACAAAGATATAGGCCTATATAGGATGGGTAAATGAGCACAGCTGTGACATTTTAAAGGCTAAAGAAGCAGGAAATAAAGCATGATAATAGTAAATTGAGGTGCATATAAAAAAACTATAAAACAAATTCAATTACAGGCATATCACGAAAATTTGTAATCCCATATTTTTGTCATGCATTGATTTTAGAAATCAGATGAGTTAAATCGCTGCACTCAGGAATTTATTTTTCTTTAAAATTATTAGTATTGTTATTTTTTAGTCAGCTATGCTTAAAATTTTAGAGTTCTCTTTAATTTTTTCAATTTTTAAAAATTTTTTAGAGTTCTCTTTAATTTTCTCTTTAATTTTTTCAATTTTTAATCTCTCATGTGCTAACTGCCAAATCCTTCTCTTCTCATGGGGGTAACTGGGGGATCAACAGGACTAACCACCAGGGATCAGCTAGAGACAGAGAAGGGGGCACAGCTCACAAATATTAGTTCTCTACCATTGTTTTTTCTTCTCAGAAGGAATTAAAGCACATATAGTTGGATCTCTTTTGTCTACCTAACATTTCAAACACTTTCTCTCTGTCCATTATTGATTGTTTTCTGCCTGTTGTGTAGTTTTTTGTTCTTTTCTTTCTCTTTTGTATCTTCCTTTGTGGTTTGATGACTTTTTGTGGTGGTGTGTTTTAATTCCTTTATCTTAATCTTTTGTGTATCTACTATAGATTTTTCCTTTGTGGTAACCATGAGGCATACATAAAATGTTTTATAACATCCTATTTTAAACTGATAACAACTTAACTTCAGTAGCATACAGAAACTCTACACTTCTCCTTCCCCTCACATTTTAGGTTATTAATGTTATGGTTTATATCTTTTTTATATTGTGTATCCAATAAAAAATTATTGTAGATATAATTATTTTTAATTCATTTATTTGTTTTAAGCTTTAAATTGGAATTGAAAGTGGTTTACACACCACCATTACAATATTAGAAAATCTGACTATTTAATGTATAAATATATATTTACCTTTGCCAGTGAGTTTTACACATTCACATGATCTTATGTTTTTAATTAAAGTCCTTTCATTTCAGCTAGAAGAACTCCCTTCGGCATTTTTGTAAGGCAGGTCTAGTGGTGATGAACTCGCTCAGCTTTTATTTGTTTGGGGAAATGTGGGCTAAAGGACTAATGATGCACTTTTGATATATTTGATACATTTAATTGTAGACTAAGACTAAAACAAGAATGGAGATATAGTGGAAGAAAAGTATATAAACATTATGTATGGTAAGAGCAGAAAGAATGCAACTTTTAAAAAATGGAAAAAGAAGAAAGAAAGAAAGGCAAAGTAAATAAGATTTATGATTATTATATGGGTAATAAGTTGGAGTCAACTTACCATTTAAAACTGACAAACCGGAGAGTGAAAGATGAAGTTTAAAAAGTAGGATTAAAAGAACTACTATAGAAGATTTTAATTCAATCCTTCTTAAACAACAAAAGAAAATTTTTTAAAGAAAAAAGATTCCACTTAGAAAAGAAAAATTGTATATACAACATAATATACATGGTAAATGAAATATAAAGTAACACAGATAAAATGACAACATTTTGATGAGTTGATACCAAATCTGTCAGTCACATTAGAAAATGTTAATGGGCTTACCTTAACTATTCAAAGATTTTTAACTCAAAGAATAAAATCCAACTCTATTCTACCAATAAAGACACACCTAAAACAGAAGGATTCAAAAAGACAAAATATAAAAGAATAGGAAAGATTTACTGTAACAGTAATAAAGTGCTTGTTATCTCCATATTAGACAACATAGAACTTGGGCCAAAAATTATTAATTGAAACTAAGATTATTTTATAATTGCTAATGGTACAGTTTACAATGAAGATACACAAAAACCAGCAATCACCTATATAAAGATAAAAATACAGGGAATATAAGAAAAAATAATACCATGTTAATAATAAAAGACTTTAACATACACTCAGTACAGGACAGATTAAATGGACCAGAAGATAAGTAAATTAATATAAATATATAGAAGGGCTAAAATGAAGCAATAAATTTGACCTTATGGATATACGTTAAAGCTGCAATATGCTTCTTTATGTGCATGAAATATTCACAAAAATTATTTCATCAGCATTAAATTTCCTGAATTTGACAGTTGTGCTATGGTTATGAGAGTGAGTATCTTTGTTCATAGGAAATATACACTCAAGTGTTAAAGGGCCTTATAAAGAAATGTGGAAAATGAGTAAACGGTACATGGAAGTTTTCTCTCTGACTCTTTCAACTGTCCTGAAAAGTTGACATTATTTAAAAAGAAAAAAAATTCAAAAATAGGACTGTTGTTTTGACAAGAGGCTTGCATTTGCTCAGTGGTTTGTTGATGAGAAATGCATTGCCCCATCTTCTTCCAGGCTACAAAACACAAGACCCAGCAGCCAGCATGCCAAGACAACCAGAGGCATTCTTCTCAAACCATTGCATCAGTACTGGGAGGGTGAATTGTGTTGTGTTTTGTGTTTTATACTAAAACTTTTACATCTGCTTTAGGTTTCTGAACTTAGACTTGGTGTCAACAATAGAATATGTCCAAGCCTAATGTCCATTTATCCAGTATTAATTATCTTTCCCTTAAAGTAACCCTGCATGCAAGAGCCAAACCCCATGGTTTTATGACAAGAAGAGACAAACTTCCATCCTCCTTTCTGGAAGGAGCGTTAAAGACTCTCTCATGGAGTGGAGAACACTGTGGGTATTTAGTAAGTGTATCTTAATATCGGTGAGGTTGCATGAAGCTTTTGTGATAAATAAGAGCCTCTAATGATCAACAGGCAGACCATAACCTTATGAGCATGCAGTAGAAGATACCATCCATTTCTAAGTTTCCAAGATCAAACTGCAGCTCTTGGAAAAGCAGCTAACCAAACAAGACACAGAAAACTAATCAAAATTTTAGTTTGAGAACATAGCACACAGGAAGACTGGAAGAAGTGTAGCTTTGGGAAATACAGGAGCCAAGCATAACTCACAAGAGTTACAGAGTCAAAGCCTGATTATAAAGAAAGAATGATTAGAGAATGACATTAGACAAAGGCTTCCTGGGGGAGACTAATACTGAACCTGAATCAAAGGAGCAACTAAAGCTGCTTAAATGCTTCCTGTCAGAAAGTCTGGATGAATACCTACAGGAGTCAGAGGCTAGGGAGATGAAATACTAAAATATTTTCTCTAATTTTCTTTGAGAAAGCATTAATTTGAAAGGCAACTTGATTTCTAACACCTATACCTTCTAAATTAGAATGTAATTGGGTATGTTCTCAATATTTAACATGTATTAGTCTTGATTTCCCAAGGATATCTTTGCATTTCTTTGCAGGTCAACATAAATGATAGAAAAATACTGGAATAATAACAAAATGCATCTTATTGAAGAAGCAACCTACAGATACAGCTCTCACTATATCCATAAACAAATATAATACAGAAAACTTTGAGTTAATTTAAAAAATCTCTACATAAATATGTTCCTATTTTCCACGAGAAACAAAAAACAAACTTACTTTCCTCTTAATAAATAGCTAAAGATTTATAGATTCCTTCCAGTCCTACCAGCCAGATAGCAATTGCCATTGTCAGAAATACTAAGCAGTGATTATACTCAATGCCATTTTGTTAGGAAATATGGAAAGTGGATGCCCCTTTAGTGCTAATAGTTACTATCTCCTGGTAAACACGTTGGACATGTTTCTAGAAAAATAGAAACAGCACTGTTTGTAGTATCAAGGAGCACTCTTGACTTAACTGAGTAACTTTAATTACATCTTTTCACTGCCTCTCCCTTTGATCCCAGTTTCTTCATCTTTAAAATAAGGAGGGAGAACAAATATCTGAGGTGCCTTTCAACTGTGACTTTCTGAGATGCTTCCTAATGAGTGGAGATTGTCTATAAACAGAAGCTTCAGACCACAGATGAGACACAAAGGCCACCCTACATGTCTATAGCTGAAAATCATGGGAAAAAAATTCATTTATGCTCCAGGTCAAAAGAGAGAGTACATTACAGATGACATTTTTACTGCTGCCATTCACTCTAAGTGATAATCGTCATCAGTGAAAGGAAGCAGTATATAAAGTAGACCTCCCAAAGTAAAACTTACTATTTTTCAAAATAATTTAAATCACTAAATTTTTTAAATCATGCACCTCATTAGTAACAACTTTTTAAACCTGTACATCCAGTGTATAAGTATTTATTTATACATTATTCATATCATACATTCACTACTATCAATTTGATTTTACTAAAACATCCTTTCCAAGACATGCATAAATATAAATAAATGTTGTAACACTTTTACCACATCTCTCACTTTGAAGACCACTGTCTAAAATAACAGTAATGATTTGCTTTAGTTTTTCATCAGTAGATCTCAGACTGGTCCATAATTCAACTTTTAATGATCAAACTAAGGCACTATTTCATCTCCTATGTGGTTTTAAGCCTTGCTCAGATTAGAAGCATAAAAAAATTCACTTTGATTGGTTGTGTTTCTAGAAGGGGGGCCCTTCCAGGGCCTGAGAGTAGGCTCTTGTCTAACACTCGGAAATGAATTGTCCAAAGAGACACACATATTAACAAAGCAAAAGACTTTATCAGAAAACTGTTCTTTAGCAGAGAGTAGCAGGGTAAGGGAACTCAGGAGAACTGCTTTGCCACGTGGATCACAGTCTCAGGTTTTATGGTAATGGGTTAGTTTTCCAGTTGTCTCCGGCCAATCATCTTGCTTGTGCCCATATTTGTTCTGACTCAGGGTCCTTCCTGGTGGCACACACATCTCTCAGCCAGGATGGATTCCAGTGTGAGGGTTTCTGGGAGGTTGGCAGGACATATTAAGTGCTGACTTCTCCTCCTTCCTTTTGGGCCCTCCTGAATTCTCCCAGTTAGTTTTCAGTGGCAGCACCATGTTCCTTATCGGGACCCCCTGCTGTGAGACAACTCATGCAAGTGGTTATTAATGCAGCTGGCCAAAGCAGGTGATTTCAGTCAATAGTTCCCCAACAGTAGGATGAAAATATTTGCACTTAATCAGCCACTAAAAGCAGAGCAAGCCTTCCTCAATTCTCCAGTTAATTACATATTATACAGAGAATTTTGTTGTCTTTTAATTATCTTTTACTTTCTTAGAATTGGGTGACTCTTGACATACAAGTTCAAGAAGGCAGAGTCAATTTTTCTAGACAAATCTTCATGGATTATAGAGATAGATTTTGCAGATTATCAAGAACAAACCAATGGCCAATCACATTCTCTCTGTAAATTCCATCACTCTTAGAACCCCTTCATGTCTATAGGATCATAAATTCATGGAAGGCAGACATTGCTTATTTTCGCTTATCTGTAATGACAGTCTATGTCCAGTAACATTTTCTGCTTTGTAGAACAGATTAGTTTATGACAAAACTATGAAGGGCAAATTCTGTGTTGAGTAGCCCAATGACCTTGCAAATGTCCATCCCCCACCATAGCCTAGTCCACTTTGGTGATTCTACCCTTTTTCCTTTAAGTGCTCAAACAGTGCCACTCTTGGGAAACAATACTTTTCTTTTCATGGGAGTATTTGCATTTTAAGCTTTATCTTTAATGGAAGAGTGTGAATGTTGTTTTGGGGGACTGGGGAACAGGGTGAGTTCAAGCATTACTAGAAAAAAATGTGGAATATTTTGGATGGAAATAAAATTCTTTGTGCCGAAGAAATTATACCAAATGTATGGTCACCTACATGATAAGCCAGCCCAGATTCAATGCAAGATGGTGGATAAATGGTATTGACAAAAGCCAGTACATATTTTAAAGCTCCCCAAATGATTCTGTTGATGAAAAAAGTAAACAAGAATCAATCTAAGAAAGAAATAGAAAACTTTATTTGAGCCAACCTGAGGATTATAACCTGGGAGACAGTCTTTTAGAAAGCTCTGTAGACTGTTCCACCCATTAGAGGTCAAAGCAGAGTTATGTAAATTTTTCAAACAAAAGTCTATACATCAAATGACATATCAACAATCCAGATCTGCATGTATAAAGTGAGTGGTGGGTCATCCTGATCTTTCACAAGATTAAGAAGGAATGTTATTGCCTTCTAATTAATGCAGATGCACAATACACACTAAAAGGGAGGGAAGAGACCCAAATGGACAGAGAAAATATTTACATTTAAATTTTTCTTGTCTTGCCATAAAACATGAATTTTATTTCATTAATTCTAATGTGCAAGAAAGATGGAGAAACTCTAATCTATAAAAGAGGCTTTTATACTTTATTGTAAATTAGAATCACCAAAAGAGCTTTTTTTGTTGTTGTTTGTTTGTTTGTTTTTAATGTAATTATTTGGAAAAACATCCATAGATTCTTATTTGGTAGATCTGGGTTAGAATGTGGTATATGCATTTGAATCAGATCTGCAGTTGACACTCATTTCCATAGTTTGGGAAACAGAATTTTAAAACACATCCAAAGAAATAAAAGTAAAAGAAAAAGTAAGTGTCATTGTTTAATAATGTTAAATCTGAGCACATCTTGAGCTATGTTTATTCACTCTTGTTGGTTTGGTGACATGTAAATTGTGTGCGTAGGGTAAGAGTTATGGAAAACTAATATATGAAATAGGAAAAAACATTAAAATTGTGATAATTCTATGAGGTGTGCTCTATGTAAATATGTGAAATATGGCATGAAATTTGTAGACTAGCTAGGGCTGTTTATTTTAATTGAGGTATACTAATATAACAATATTGTAAGCTACTGCCATAAGAAATGCATATTTATTCATATGCTTGTTTCCTGTAGAATTCTCTAATGTTTACTAAGAGCTTCATAACAAAGAAAGTTCTACACATAATCCCTACATCCATCAGGTTGTTCCAGCATGAATCTTTTGATGTCTAGCAAACATAAAAAATATATACATTCATATAATTCATATGCCTATCAAAACACAGATTACTTTCAAAATCCCAGAAATTTACTTAATGCTCCTTCTGGCTCCATCCCAGCTCTGCACACCTTGATAGGCAACCATATTTCTGATTTCTTTCAGCATAGATTAATTTTGCCTATTCCAGAACCTCATACATAAGGAATCATCAGTAGATATTCTTTTTGTCTGACTTTTTTCACTCAATGTGTCTAAAATTCATCCACATCGTTGAATATATCAGCAGTTCATTTTTTTCTCTATGCAGTAGTTCTTTATGAGAATATACCACAAATTATTTATCCATTCTCCTGTTGATGGACATGTGAATTAAATCTAGTTTTTGTCTATTATGAATTAAGCTGCTATGAACATTCTTGACCATTCTTCTTATAAATATATATTTTTTATTTCTCTTGGATAAATACCTAGGAGTCAAATTGCTGGGTCCTAGGGTAAGAATATATTTAACCTCATAAAACTTCCAAACTATTTTTGAAAGTAGTTGTATCATTTTACACTCTGACCAGCAATACCTGAGAGTTTCAGTTGCTCTACATTCTAAACAACAGTTAGCATTGTTAGTATTTCTAATTTTAGCCTTTCCAAGGGGTTTGTAGTGATACCTCATTATAATTTCCATCTGAATTTTTATTCTAAATAACTATGTTGAGCTACTTCTTGTGTGTTAAGTGGCCATTCATGTATCTTTTTCTGAAGTGTCTGTGAAAACTTTTTGATTTTTTATTGGATTATCTATTAATGATTTGTAAAATTCTTTATATATTATGCGTAAAATCTTATGTTAAATATATGTATTGTAAATATTTTCTCCAAAATATCCAAGTACACAGCTTGTCTATTTATTTTGTAATGGTAAGAAGCAGTTTTTAATTTGATAAAGCCTAACTTAAAATTTTAGTTTCTTATCTTATGCTTCTTATAACCTAAGAAATGTTTTCCTACTCCAAGATCATGAAAATATTCTACTTTATTTTCTTTTCAGAACTTTATAATTTTGTATATTTATATTTAATATCATTTCAACTTAAAGTTTTGTATGGTGTGAGGTAGGGGTCAATATTAATGTTTTTACTCCACAGATGTCCAGTTGTTTTAACACTATTTATTGAAAAGACTATTGTTTCTCCATTAAATTGCTTCTGCATCTTTTTTCTAAAGTCAATTGACCTTATAAATGTGACTCTAATTTTGAACTCTTCATTTTATTCCATTTATATAAGTCTATTCTTTTGCTAATAATACACTGTATTGATAATTGTTCCTTTATACTGTCTTGATACCAGAGATTTCAAATCCTTAGGTTTGGTCATTTGGGGTCCTTTGCATTTCCATATAAATTGCAGAACCAGGTTGTCAAATTCTACAAAAAATACCTGCAGATATTTGACTAATATTAGATGAATCTATATAAATTGGAAAACAGACATCTTAATATTACTGTGTATTTCATCCATAAGCATGGTATATCTCTCCATTTATTTAAGTTTTGTTTAGTTTCTCTCAGGAATATTTTTGCATTCTTCACTATAGAGGTATTGTACATGTTTTATTAAATTTATCTCTAAGAATTTTCAAAGATCATGGTATTTAATTATATTTCCCAATAGTTTTTTCTTTGTATACAGTAATACAGTTGATTTTTTGTATATTGAACTTGGAGTTTTGCAAACTTACTAAATTCACTTATTTAAAGTTTTAGTATTTTTTTGTGTTTTCTCTAGAATTTTTCTATAAACACAAACCATGTCATCCATAAAGTAAGACAGTCCTACTTCCTTTTTTTGTCAAATTCCAATGCCTCATTAAACTGATCAGACCTCCAGAACAATAAGTAGAGGTGATGAGAAGAAACCCTTGTCCTCTTCCACATCTTAAAGGGAAAGTGTTCAATATTTCATCACTAAATATAGTTTAAGAGAAGGCCATTTGCCATTGCCTGTATTGAGTTTAGGAAGTTTTCTTCAATTCCTACATTTTGGGGAATTTTCATCACGAGAAAATGCTGAATTTTGTCAAATGCATTTTCTACATCTATTCATATAAGCATATGATGTTTCTCCTTTATTCTCTTAATGTAGTAAATTACATTGATTAGTTTTTAAACCTAACTTTGTACTCTTGGAATCAAACTACTTGACCCTAATAAATTATACTACTCATATATTTCTGCATTTAATATGCAAATATTTTGGCAGGGATTTTTATATGGATATTGATAATGGATATTAGTCTGTAGTTTTGTTTTCTTATAAATTATTTGTAAAACTTTAATAGCAGGGATATGCTGGCTTTGTAAAAAATGAGTGGGAATATGTTCCTTCCTCTTCTATTTCTGAAAAGAATTTGTGTTTGACTGATTTTTTTCTTCTTAAATGATTGGGAGAATTCATTAGTGAAATTATTTGGATCTGGAGTTTCCTTTGTGAAAATGTTGTAATTACAAATTCAATTTCTTTAACATTTAAAGATATTGAGATTTTTTTTGTTTCTTTATGTGTCAGTTCTGGTAATGCATATATTTCAAAGAACTTCTCCATTTTATCAGATATGTCAAATTTATTAGCATAAAGCTGTTACAATGTGCTCTTGTTGTACTTTTTTACTACCTGTAGGATCTGAGGTAACAAATTCTCTTTCATTCCTGATGTTGCAATCTATTTTCTCTCCCTATTTTTTTTTTTTTTTGATTAGTCTAACTAGTGGCTTAGCAATTTTGTTTATTTAAATATATATAGATACATACATATATATTTATTTGCCATTTTTCTATTTCATTGTTTTCTACTCTTATCATACTAGTTATTTCCTCTTATTTATTTTGGATTTAATTTGCTCATCTTATTCTAGGTTCTTAAAGTAGAGATATGGATCATTTACTTCCAATCAGTTTTTTTTTCCAGTATAAGCATTTTTGAGCTGTACATTTCTCTTTAAGTATTGCTATAGCTGCATTCCACAAATTTCAATATGCTCTTTTAATTATCATTCAGTTTGAAATATTTCCTAATTTTCCTCATGATATTTTCTTCACCCTGCAGGTTGTTTAGAAGTATAATTCTTGAACTCTATAGGTTATGGAATTATCCAGATATCCTATTGTTATTAATTTCTAATTTAATTCTTTTCTAATCTATGCTTTGTTTAATTTCAGTATTTTGTTATTTACTGATAATTTTATGTACAATCGTTTAGACTATATGTTCCATTTGTACTTTAAAAGAATATGTATTTTGAAGTTGCTGTATGTAATTCTCTCTAGACATCAATTAGATTCAGGTGGCTATAGTGTTTTTCAAATCTTCTATATAGTTACTAAATTTCTGTCTACATGGTCTATCAATTACTGTGAGAGGATTGTTAAAATATCCTATTGTGGGCTTCCCTGGTGGCGCAGTGGTTGAGAGTCTGCCTGCCGATGCAGGGGACGCGGGTTCGTGCCCCGGTCCAGGAAGATCCCACATGCCGCAGAGCGGCTGTGCCCGTGAGCCATGGCCGCTGAGCCTGCGCGTCCGGAGCCTGTGCTCTGCAACGGGAGAGGCCACGACAGTGAGAGCCCCGCATACAGTAAAAAAAAAAAAAAAAGAAAAAAAAAAAAAAAATCCTATTGTGATGGTAAATTTGTTTAGTTAATTCATTTAGATTTTGTTTCATGAATTTTGATGCTGTTTTTTCTCCTATTTACATTTAGTGAAATTATTGATATTGTTAGGTTTAAGCCTATCATCTTACTACTTCCTTTTGATTCTTCCTTTTTTGTTGTTATATTTCTTCCTTTTCACCTTTTTCACATTTTTTTAAATTATAATCTTAGGGTCTTCTTATTTATTTATTTTTATTTTATTTATTTTTGGCTGTGTTGGGTCTTTGTTTCTGTGTGAGGGCTTTCTCTAGTTGTGGCAAGTGGGGGCCACTCTTCATCACAGCACGCGGGCCTCTCACTATTGCAGCCTTTCTTGTTGCGGAGCACAGGCTCCAGACGCTCAGGCTCAGTAGTTGTGGCTCACAGGCAGCATGTGGGATCTTCCCAGACCAGGGCTCGAAACTGTGTCCCCTGCATTAGCAGGCAGATTCTCAACCATTGTGCCACCAGGGAAGCCCTCACATTATTTTTGATTAATCAAATGTATTTTAGTGTCCCACTTTATTTCTTATTCATTTTATTTTTTATATTGGATTCTTACCTCTATCTCATTTTATTATTATCTTAGTGTTTACTCTAGGACTAACATTCTTATTTTGTCAGGGACTAGAATCAATACTTTCCCTCTTCACACATCATACTTCACATCTGATACTGCACAGTTCCTAATTCACATTTCCCCTTCCCTCATCATATCTGTCCAAGAAATAAAGATTATTGGTTGAGTCTCACAAAGTTAGAGAGCCTTGAGAATTTTGATTCTTTCCACTTCAAACTTGTGTTTCTGATTGCTGCTAGAGCAAACTACCACAAACTTCAAGGCTTAAGCAGCACAAACTTAATATCTTATACTTTTGGAAGTCTGGAGTGTGAAGTTGGGAGGAGGGAGCAAGATGGAAGTGTAAGAGGACATGGAGCTGACATCCCTCTATGAACACATCAAAAATACATCTATATATGAAAAATTCTCACTGAAAAACTAACTGGAAACTGGCAGGAGGACTTCTGTACAACCAAGACTGTAATAAAGATACACATGTAATCAGGTAGGAAGGGAAAAAAAAGCAATTGAGTCGGGACCTGTGCCCCTGGGTGGGGACTCAGAGGAAAAGGGAGGTTACATGGGTGGAAACCTGCCTTGGGGAGTAGGCAGCTTGAACCACAGACTAGATGCCTAAGCCCTGTGGTCCTATTCAAGGAAGACAAGCCTTTTTAACTGGTTCGAGGTTGGCTGGGAGAGACAGAAGGGCTGTGGGAATCCTGGACTTTCCAGATGAGGAGTTCATGCATACTGGCTTGCCCCTGAGGCAGGGCAGAGAGAGAGGTCTGTTCTAGTGGCTGCCAGGTTTCCCATGACCACCTCACCATACACATCAGCCTGAGCTGAGTGAACACTCCAGTCCTGCTTGTTCCATATCATAGTGTGGCACTGAATCTGGGGCAGCCAACACAGGGAAAAAGACTTGATTGTGGGATGCAGAGGCAACCTGGTCCTGCGGCACAACCTGCTGGGGCAGCAGCAGTCATTGCTGGCATTTATTCAAGCACCTCCTCAGAAATAGCCCAGACCTCTGATGGTTGCTGTTCCACCATAGTTCACACCCCAATACATGATGAGAGTCCACATGGGCCCTGCTTTCCCTGTGGAGCAGTTTCCAAACAGGGCCAAAGAGGCGGAGACTGGGGGCAGAAGTCAGCTGTGAGGGACCAAGGGCATTTGCACCTGAGGTGCTGCAGAAGCCTGCACAGGCAGCTCATAAAAGCTCTATCTAGGGCTTCCTTGGTGGCGCAGTGGTTGGGAGTCCACCTGCTGATGCAGGGGACATGGGTTCGTGTCCCGGTCTGGGAGGATTCCACATGCCGCAGAGCGGCTGGGCCCATGGCCCATGACCGCTGAGCCTGCACATCCAGAGCCTGTGCTCCACAGCGGGAGAGGTCACAACAGTGAGAGGCCTGCATACCGCAAAAAAAAAAAGCTCTATCTATACATGAGCCCCATTTGCTTCAACACTCCCCCCACCTCTTGGGCAAGAGTCCAGTAGAGGGAGAGGAGAAAAGACACTCTTAAAGGGAACAGAGCCAGCTCAGAACCAACCTCAGAGCTTTTGTTCCAGCAACTTGTGATCAGACCCTGTTCCTGACAGGGTGGTGATGGCCACTGAGCAAACGGGAAGTCCTGCCTCACCCATGGCACCAGCTGTAGCCCCACTATCTCCAGCACCATGTCCTACCAAGGTGATAGCTACCAGCACACCCCAAGGAAAGACATGAATGGCATCAGCATCAAATCCAGATCTTCCACCAAAGACATTGAGTACACACACTCTTTCTAGGGATGCTCCCACATAAGAACACCCATTCACGAATCTAAAGAAAAAAAAAAAAGGTTTTGATGAACCTAGGTGCAGGACAGGAATAAAGACAATAAAAGTCTTTCTAGGGATGGTCTCACATAAGAACACCCATTCAGGAATCTAAAGAAAAAAATAAAAAAGGTTCTGATGAACCTAGGTGCAGGACAGGAATAAAGACAATAAAAGTCTTTCTAGGGATGGTCTCACATAAGAACACCCATTCAGGAATCTAAAGAAAAAAATAAAAAAGGTTCTGATGAACCTAGGTGCAGGACAGGAATAAAGACACAAAGGTAAAGAATGGACTTGAGGACATGCGGAGGGGGAACAGTAAGCTGGGATGAAATGAAAGAGTAGCATTGACATATATACACTACCAAATGTAAAGTAGATAGCTAGTGGGAAGCAGCTGCATAGCACAGACAGGGAGATCAACTCAGTGCTTTGTGACTACCTAGAGGGGTGGGATAGGGAGGGTGGGAGGGAGGCACAAGAGGGATGGGATATGGGGTTATATGTATACATATAACTGATTCACTATGTTTTACAGCAGAAACTAACACAACATTGTAAGGCAATTATATGCCAATAAAGATGTTAAAATTAATTAATTAATTAAAAAAATAACACCCATTCAGGAGCACAATAGGTAACTGTTTCACCTAAATTCATAAAGGCAGAGAAAGTTAAGCAAAATGAGAAGGCAGAGGAAGAACTCTCAATTGAAAGAGGAAAAGAGAACCCCTAAAAAATGTAAATAATGAAACAGAAATAAACAATTTACCAGATAAAGAATTCAAAACATTGGTAATAAAAATGTTAACTGAATTGGGAAAAAAAATTGATGTTAAAAAAAAAAAATTGATGTAAGCAGGGAATACTTTAACAAGACTAGAAAATATAAAAAAGACCCAATCAGAAATTAATAATTCAATAGCAGAAAAAATAAAATAAGACACACACTATAAAGAATGAATACCAAACTAGGTGATACAGAAGAACACAAAGGTAACCTGGAAGATAGAAAAATGTAAATCACCCAACCAGAATAGCAAAAAGAAAAACAAATTTTAACAATTGAAAGCAATTTAAGAGCTCTCTGGGATAATATTAAGCATACAAACATTCATATTATAGGATTCCCAGGAGAAAAGAGAGAGAAGGGGGCTGAAAATGTATTTGAGGAAATTATGGCTGAAAACGTCCCAAACCTAAAGAAGGAAACAGAAATTCAGGTACAGGAAGCACAGAGAGTACCAAACAAGATGAATCTAAAGAGACCCACAACAAGCAATATCATAATTAGAACAGCAAAAGTTAAACATAAAGAGAGAATTCTAAACATAGCAAGTCAAAAAGAAAGAATCATATACTAAGGAATCCCCATAAGTCTATCAGCTTATTTCTCTGCAGAAACTTTGCAGGCCAGAAAGGAGTGGCACAATATATTCAAAGTGAGGAAAGGGGGAAACCTGAAACCTAAGATACTCTACCCAGCAAAATTATCATTTAAAATAGAAGGAGAGATAAAGAACTTCTCAGACAAGCAAAAACTAAAAAGTTTCATCAATATTAAACCTACCCTAAAAGAAATGTTGAAGGGTCTTGTCTAAGTGGAGAAGAAGTAAGAGTCTATAGGAAAGGGAAAAATCCACTAGGAAAGACAAATATATAGCAAGGACTGAGAATCAAAAACTTAAATAAGCCAGTGTGAAGATTAAAAAAACAAAAGTTGTAAAAGCAACTATAAATACAGTAAACAGTTAAGGGATAAACATGAAAATGTAAAATATAACAACAAAAACATGAAATATGGGGGAGAGCTATAAAAATGTAGGTTTTTAAGAAGATATTTGAACATAAATGACTGCCAGTGTAAGACAAGTAATTATACTTATAGGTCAACATTTATGAATCCCATGGTAACCACAAATCAAAAATCTGCAATATACACAAAAAATAAAAAGAAAGAACACACATACTACAAAAAAAAAGTATCAAACCACAAGAGAAGAAACAAAAGAAGAAATGAACAGAGAAGCACTATAAGAACTGGAAAACAACTAATAAAGTGGCAATAAGTATATACCTATTAATAATTAATGTCAGTGGACTAAATGTCCCAATCCAAAGACATAGGTTGGCTGATTGGATTAAAAATCATGACCCTTCTACACATTGCCAACAGGAAACTCATTTCGGAGTTAGAGAAACACACAACTGAAAGTGAGGGGATGGAAAAAATTATTGCATACAAATGGAAATGACAAGAACATGGGGGTAGCAAGATACATACCAGACTTTAAACTATACTTTAAAACAAAGTTTATAACAAAAGAAGAAGGGCATTATATAATAATAAAAGGATCAATATGAGAGAAGATATTACACTTGTTAACATATATGCACCCAATACAGGAGCACCTAAATATATAAAGCAAATACTAAAAGACACAAAAAGAGAAGTTGACAATAAAACAATAAGAGTAGGAAATTTTAACACCCCATCTACATCAGTAGACAGATCATCCAGACAAAAAAATCAAGGCAACAATGGTCTTAAATGACACAATATTCAACATAATAAAGGCCATGGATGACAAATCCACAGCTAACATCATACTCAACAATGAAAAGGTGAAAGCCTTTCCTATACAATCAGAAACAAGACAAGGATTCCCACTCACACCACTTCCAGTTAACATAGTACTAGGAGTCCTAGACACAGCAATCAGACAAGAAAAAGAAAAATGGTATCCAAGTTGTAAGACAAAAAGTAAAACTGCCACTGTTTGCAGATAACATGATACTTTATATAGAAAACCCTAAAGTCTCCACCCAAAAACTACTAGAACTAACAAATGAATTCAGCAAAGTTGTAGCATACAAGATTAATATACAGAAATCTGTTGTTTTTCTATACACTAATTATGAACTATCAGAAAGAGAAAGCCAGAAAACAATCCCATTTAAAATCACATCAAAAAGAATAAAATTTCTAGAAACGAACTTAACCAAGGAGGTGAAATTCCTATACTCTGAAAACTACAAAACACTGATGAAAGAAACTGAAGAAGATACAAATAAATGGAAAGATAGCCTATGCTCTTGGATTGGAAAAATTAATGTTGTTAAAATGGCCATATTACACAAAGCAATCTATAGATTTACTGCAAACCCTATCAAAACACCCATGACATTTTTCAAAGAACTAGAATAAATAATCCTACAATTATATGGAACCACAAAAGAACCCAAATAGCCAACTCAATCTTGGGAAAAGAACAAAGCTGGAGGTATCACTCTCCCAGACTTCAGACTATTCTACAAAGCTACAGTAATCAGAGAAGCAGGGTACTAGAACAAAACCAGACACATAGATAAATGGAACAGAGAGCCCAGAAATAAACTCACACACCTATGGTCAATTAATCTATGACAAAAGAAGCAAGAATATACAATGGAAAAAAGACAGTCTCTTCAATAAATTGTGCTGGGAAAACCAGACAGTGACATGTAAAACATGAGATTAGAACATTCCTTCATATAATATACAAAACTAAACTATATAAATGTAAAACCTGACTATAAAATTTCTAGAAGAGAACATAGGCTTTACACTCTGACAAAATATGCAACAATATATTTTTGGATCTGTCTCCAAAGCAAAAGAAATAAAAGCAAAAGTAAACAAATTGAACCTAATTAAACTTAAAAGCCTTTGCACAGCAAAAGAAACAATTGACAAAAGGAAGAGTCAACCTATGGAATTGGAGAAAATATTTGCAAATGATATCACTGATAAGGGGTTAATACCCAAAATATATAAAAAGCTTATACTATTCAATATCAAAAAACACCCAATCAAAAAATGAGCAGAAGACTTAAATAGACATTTTTTCCAAACAATACATGCAGATGGCTACCACACACATGAAAAGATGCTCAATATCACTAATTATTAGGGAAATGTAAATGGAAACAGTGAGATATCACCTCAAACCTGTCAGAATGGCTATCATCAAAAAGTGTACAAATAGCAAATGTTGGAGAGGATGTAGGGAAAAGGGAATACACCTACACTGCTGGTGGGAATGTAAATTGGTGCAGCCACTATGGAAAAATGTATGGAATTTCCTCAAAAAACTAAAACTAGAAGTACCATATGATTCAGCAATTCCACTGCTGGGTATATACCCAGAAAAAAGCAAAAACACTAATTCACAAAGATACATGCACCCCAATGTTCCTTACAACACTATTTACAATAAAAAAGACATGGAAGCAACCTAGTTGTCCATCAACAGATGACTGGATTTACAAGATGTCTCATATATGTATATATATGTGTATATATATGTATGTATATGTATATATATGTGTGTGTGTATATATATATATATATATATATACACAATGGAATATTATTCAGCCATAAAAAGAATGAAATATTGTCATTTTCAGCAATGTAGACGGACCTTGAGAATATTATGCTTAGTGAAATAAGTCAGACAGAGAAAGACAAATACTGTATGAAATCACATGTGTGTAATCTAAAAACTAATATAAATGAAAGTATATAGCAAGACAGAAACAGACTCACAGGTATAGAAAACAAACTAGTGATTATCCATGGAAAGAGGGAAAAGAAGAAGGGCAAATGTGGGGTAGGAGATGAAGAGATACAAACTACTATATATAAAATAGATAAGCAACAAGGGTATATATATATATCATATAGCACAGGGAATTATAGCCATTATCTTGTAATAACTTTCATGGAGTATAATCTTTAAAAACAGTGAATCACTATGCTGTACACGTCAAACTAATATATTATTGTAAATGAACTATATTTCAATTTTAAAAAAAAGTGTGAGCTTTGTTTTACTGTTCTAAAATCAAAGTGTTGTCAGGCCTGCATTCCTTTGGGTGGTTCTAGAGAAGAATCTATTTCCTTGCCTTTTCCAGCTTCTATAGACCAACTAGTTCTGCAGTTTGTGGTCCCTTCCTAGATCTTGAGAGTCAACAATCTTCTGTCCTCTCTAATTTCTGCTTCCATCCTTATACCTTTCTCTCTGCTTTCTGATCCTCTTGTCTCCCTCTGATAAGGACATCGGGCCCACCTACATAATCCAAAATAATCTCCCTATCTCAAGATCCTTAACTAAATCACATTTGCAAAGTCTCTTTTATCATATAATGTTACATATTCACAGGTTCTGTGGATTATGATGTGGATATGATTGGGAGACCATTATTCAGCTTACCACATAATTTGCATCCCTCACTTCACAAATTTGATAAGTACACATATTAATGGCATACTTCCATTTATTCACCTACTCAATTTTTGTGTAACTGCTGTCATCACCTTTACCTCTATATTGTTAGAAACATTATTTTTACAGTGTTATTATTTTTGCTTTAAACAGACAATTACTTTCAAGTAAATTATAAGAATAAGGAACACATTTTTTTATATTTATCCACATATTTACCATTTTTGGTCCTCTTTATTCCTTCATTTAGATCTGAATTTTGGACTGTTATCATTTCCCTTTAACATAAAGGACATCCTTTAGCAAATGTAATTTTTTTCAGCCCCAAATGATTTAAAAGCTAAAACATAACCTTCATAGAATAAACCTTTTGTATGAGACAGACCCTAGGTTATCCAACAATTACTGTGGTATTTCCAGATAGAGATGACTTAACAGAAAGTTCCTATAGGCATTTCTTTCAATTTGCAGAACACTGTGTTTAAGCACTACCAATTAATTTTTTTTCGCACATTGTTTTTCTGATACATAAAAAGCAGTATATTTGGGAGCAACTGTTTTTATTTTCTTGTTCCAAGACATTATGTTGCAAGTGGTATAAAACCAGTAAGAAAAAGAAACAAGGAAGGTGTAAAAGATATAAGACGCATCCATGCAGAGCGCTCAGCTTGGGCTGATGACTGTGTTTTTTGATCTATTAATCCAATTTTTCTGGTTTTGTGTGTGTGTTGCTTGGTTATAATCGTATATTTTGTGTATTCAACACGAAACCAACTGGCTGAACAAGTTGTTCTCCACCAGTCTAAAAAGAGGTTCATGCCATTAGAATTAAAATTTTGAATTAAATATTCTTATTAGACTTCTTATTTGAAAAATTTACCTTTGTCATTAAAGGTCCATATGAAGATTAAGAGATTTAAGACAATTTAACTCTTCTTCATTGCAAAAGCAAACATAAATACTGCAAGAATAAAAGAATGGCTAACAAGCAGGTAAAGATATTTCCCACTAATTCTGTATCATTAGATTATGTAGTGATAAAAAACAGATGTCAACCAGATATAACTTGGTTTGTGATGCCTCTGATGGAATATGTCCCCATATTTTACAGAGAAGAGAAAACTATGTGCAAAAATACTATGTCTCACCAAATTTCATCATGATGGTCTATCATAATCTCTATTTCCCTAGTAGATGAAAACCTATCCAATGTAAAATAACTCTGGAAATGCTAATGACACAACAAATTGACAGACAGCTACTAAGAACAAGGCCAGCTGGTAATATGGGAGAGTCCTAAAGCTGAAAAAAGGGAAGCAGTTTTGAGTCATGATTATTAAATAGGACTAGCATATCAAAAGCCCTGAGACCATTTTTTTTAAATGTTTATCCTTCCAGCCAGCTTTCTTCTTTTTTTTACCTCCAACAAAGTTGAAATGCCCTGGGAGAGTGAGCATTTACAAACTTTAGCACACTTCAGAATCACCTGAAGGACTTGTTAAAATGCAGATTACCTGACACCACCCCAAGAGTTTCTTATTCAACAGGTTTGAAGTGGAGTCTAAGAATTTGCATGTTATACAGATTCAAAGGTGGTATTGATTCTACTGGTCCAAGAAAGTAGGAATGTAAAAGTGTAGTGATTTCATCCAAGTTAGGGTCTCAACATATGTCAGAAAAGAGGAAACTACCTGATGTGAGATAAACCCAGTAGAAAAATCTTGGACCAAAAAATAGTCACTGTGGGGAATATTCCCACACAAAATGGGAGTGTTTCTGGAAAGAAAACTTAGTAAAAAGTTACATAATTTCTGCCAGAGGCAAATGAAATCATAAGATCTGGGACTCAGCTGTCTTTAGGCAAAAGAGTTCTCACTAGAAGATACCTAGTAATAAATAATTAATATTCCCTTGGGAAATAGTGGAAGTTAGCCAACATACCTGAGAATGAACATGAAAGGGTACAGTAAAAACCTGATCATTGTGTACACTTACTACCTTGTGGAACATTGGAAGTCACCACTGAAGTGACTTTTGTTTCAGACAACTAGGAAGACACCAGAAGATGAAACCTCATAACACCACCCAAAACCAGGTAATTGATCAGAATTCAGTCATTGCAAAGTTAACAGGAAAGAAAGAGAGACAGAGGGACAAAGAATACAATTTAAAAATAGGTAGAGGAAGCAGACAATACAAAGATATAAAAGACATCCAATTTGGAAAGGAAGAAGTAAAACTGTTATGTTTTGCAGTTGACTTGATACCATACATAGAAAATTTAAAGATTGACAAGAATTGGTGCAGCCATTATGGAGAACAGTATGGAGGGTCTTCAAAAAATGAAATATAGGACTACCATATGATCCAGCAATTCCAATTCTGTGAAATCGCTTTGTCAAAGAGATATGGCATGTTCACTTCCATGTTTATAGTAGCATTATTTACAATAGCCAAGACATGGAAACAACATAAATATCTACTGACAAATGAATGGGTAGTGAAAATGGATAAAAGAAAAATTTATATAATACTATTAAACCATCAAAAAGAAGGAAATCCTGCCATTTGTGACAACATGGATGAACGTTGAGGGCACTATGTTAATTAAAATGTCAGACAGAGAAAGACAAATACTGCTTTATCTCACTTGTATGAGGAATCTAAAATAATCAAACTCACAGAAACAGAGGTTAAATTTGTGGTTACCAGAGGTGGGGGATGGGGGGGTAGGCGGAAGAAATTGTGAATGTAGTCAAAAGTTACATACTTCCAGTTATAAGAAAAATAATTTTGGGGCATGTAATGTACAACATGATAACTATGGTCATACTGTATTTTATATTTGAAAGTTGCTAAAAGAGTAAATCTTAAAAGTTCTCATCACAAGAAAAACATTTGTGGCTATATGAGGTGATGGATGTTAACTAAACTTGTTGTGGTAATCATTTTGCAATATATATATATATATCAAATCATTGGGTTGGACTTACACCTTAAACCTATGCAATATTATATCAATTATATCTCACTAAAACTAGAAAAAAATAATTTAAAAATGATACATTCTGGGTTTAATTTTAACTTTGAAAATTCCTAGCCATGTGAAGTCTATTCAAATATTTTATTCTGAGCCTTTGTTGGCTTATCTGCAAAACCTGAGGATCTAATTAAAAACAAATAAGCAAACCTTTTGGAAATTCTTTGCAAACTTGAGTTGCTAATGTTATTATAAACTTGTATAAGAGCACCATGTTTATTGGTTGAAAATATTATATAAACTGGAAAGAAAACAAAGATCCTACTACAATGAAAGAAATGGAAGGGAGGAAGGAATGGAGGGAAGGAGGGAGGGAGGAAAGTTCTAGACAGAAGGAAGCTAATGTGAAATTGTTGATTAACAGGGGCTAGACTAAGCAAAGTAGAATGTCTGGCTCTCACTACCATTTAAAGTATGAATCTAAAGACCATGAGTCTTTGCTCCCTGAATTTCAGCATTCTTTTACTGGTAAATTTTAGGGAGAACAATGAAGGATTAAAAACATCTGAAGCCCTGACTCACCCCCTGCCCAAAATGTCTCCAGTTGGAAAGATACATTGGGGAATTACACATATAGATGTCAGTTCTAAGGAGTTTATGCTACATGGTCCTCTGATTTGGAGAGGTGTGGTGTCAAAAAAAAAAGAGCCAAAGGGCCCCCCATGGGATTCTCAGCAATTTGGCTTCTGCCACAGTTTATTGAAGCAATCATCAAATTTACCCACACTTAGAAGACTATTTTGACACATTTTACAAGTGTCATGTCAAAATTGTGTGCAAAAATAGGTGCCCAAGTGTGTGGTAGTGACAGTGGCAGCAACAACAAGAGAGGGTCACACGGCTTTGGAAGGCACCAAAATGTTTAGAAAAAGGCAATTGTTCCTTTAGTTCACGGAGGTTGATTTTGAGACAGTCAAGGTCCTGGGCTTCTTTTTCCACAAGCCCTCAGTGATGGTGACAATTGGCAAAATGGCAGTATGTAAGATTATGTATGAGGCATGTAGTGGAACATTACAGCTTAGAATGTGCAGTCCCCATAAATAAAGAGTGGTACATGAGGGCAAATTTGGAAGCCATTTGGTAGCAGTGAATACTGGAAATTATGGCATTTTGTTCATCTCATCTGTTCAGATAGTGAAGGTAGATCATCTTATTTTAGGCCAGAAAAGGTAAAACAAATGAAAGACTGTTGGATGCTGAACCAGGAGGTAGCCCAATTATCTGCCTTCCAGCTGTAGAATGAGTAGGGAATTGATTCAGCCAAGTAGACAGAAGGGCACCCAAGGCAATTCATTGGAACACTCTGCAAAAACACTGCATTGTCAAATTCTCATGCTCAATAGATTTGTTATTGAGGATGAGTAAAACAAAAACATACCAAATGATACAGACAGGGAAAAGAGAACCAAAAAAGAAAATGTATAGAAGATTTTAGAAAAGTATTTGGCATTCTCAATTGAATCAGCAAATATACAGCCTCCTTGAAACAGGAACAGAAGGCCCTAAGGAAAGAAAATGAAAATCATGCAGCATTAGATAAACAGGAGATGGATGAGAAGCAGGGTTATAACATGGTAGAAACACTTTCTTTGACTGAACTGTATGGCTAGTCACCTCTAATATGTGTGAAATCTGTTTTTAAAATATAAATAAAATATTATTTCTGAAATCAGCTAATCAAATAGTTGAGTCAGCTCTAAGATTTTTCTCAAATTTTCTGTGCAAACTTTCAATTTTTGATTTTCAAGTGTTTCATGGAAAAGTCTGTTACAGATTTCTTTTTAATAAAAGACTGTTGGCAGAGAAAAACAAGAGAGAATAAGACCTTTTCCCAGGTCCTCATTCTGCCAGTTTTGTAAAGCAGTATAAAATCACTCTGCAACTCTTAGAGATAAGGTGGTCAGCAGGACTTGGAAAGGTTCACCATATGCTCCTCCATGCAGGTCTGCACTTGTTCTTCAGCTACTGTCTGCGGAAGGTATAAATTTTAGCAAGATTAATGGATCTTGTTAGTAGATATGGGTCTTTTCTACTACTGATCATATAACTGTTTGGGCTTTTTTATCAATTTTTTTTTGCCTTAGGGACTTGCAAGTTTTGTATGTGGGAGTGGATAGTGTGAAGGAGGCTAAATATTTACCAGTTTAATCAGTGGTACTGGATTCTTTGTCTCATATCTTCTAGGTCCAAAGTAATAATTTATGAGTTTATTAAAGTTTTCCCCAAAAACCTACTGCAAAGAAATTATAAACGCAGTAAAGAAATTAAAAACTTCAAAAGAGTGAACAAAGAATAAAATTAATACTGCAAAAATAATTTAATTGTTCCACAGAGGGCAAATTTTTTGAGTTCTCCCATAAATAGTAAAACTAACAGAAAGAAAACACAATAAGGCTTAACTGTGATAATCCCAGAACATGAGTCTAAATAATACATCAGATTATTGAAGAAAAAAAGATAACAATAAAAAACTGAACAGAAGAAAAATTCCTGTGATGAAATTTCTATATTAAGTGCAGAATGAGAGAAATCACTGAATTCCAGTCAAATTTAATTTTAAAAGACCAAATTTCAAAGTATACTGGCAATTTTATATCTCTAAATAAAGAAAATTCTATGTTTATTCAAGCCAAAAAAATACCACACACACATACAAACAAAAGAGTCAAACTTTAATCCAATTTATCCTTTGCAAAAAAGTCAATATAACATCTGTAAGATTTTTAAATGATAGGATTGTGATTAAGAATTTAATATCCAACCAAATTGGCCTTGTATTTTCTTTGTCGAACTTTTTTTTTAAGATCTATTATTTATTTATTTATTTATTTAATTTATTTTTGGCTGCATTGGGTCTTAGTTGCAGCACATAGGATCTTTGTTGAGGCATGCGGGATCTTTCGTTGAAGCATGCAGGCTTCTCTCTAGTTGTGGCGTGCAGGTTTTCTCTCTCTAGTTGTGGCACACAGGCTCCAGGGTGTGTGGGCTCTATCATTTGCAGCACGTAGACTCTCTAGTTGAGGCACGTGGGCTCAGTAGGTCTGGTGCATTGGCTTAGTTGCCCCGTGGCAGGTGGTATCCTAGTTCCCTGACCAGGGATCGAACCCACATCACCACATTGTAATGTGGATTCTTCACCACCGGACCACCAGGGAAGTTCCTGTTGAACTATTAATAAGTGTATCATATATTTGACTCTGTTCATCAAACACACATTAGTTTATCACACACTAGTTTGTTGGGAGTTAAAGATGGATCAGATATGTTCCTTGACCTTCCAAACATTCCCCCTGGTTGCATAGGGTGTCATGGACAAGTGGAAGGCACGAGGTGGTGGGGAGGAGCAGGAGGTGCATTGGCAGGACGTGGGTGCTAAGATGAGAGTCTTTCCTTTCCACAATCAATACCAGGAAAGTAGAACCAGGAGAGGAGTTGGGGGCGGGGTTGTCATGTGGGACACATGGCTAAACTCAGACATGGTGTGATGCAGTGATGATTCTGCAATGGCAAAGCAACTGGGCAAAGAGAGGCAAAGTGTGTGTGCGTGTGCACGTGCATGCACGTGCACATCCAGTGTTCTGAAGTGAGGCAGAGGGAATCTCTGGAGTCACCCAGTTGGAGGGGGGCGGGTGGGAGGGAAAAGGGCAGGTGCAAGGGGCAGCATAGATTAATGTCATGCAGTCAGGGACTGGCAGCCCAGGACCAGAGCCTCGTAGCAGATGGGAAGGCACATGGCCTGGCTCTGTGGTTCTCCCATGGTGACTTCTGGGGTTGTGCTAAGAACTTCTTGATGGGCTCCCACAGGACTGGTATTGGCCTTCAGTGGAAAGAATGGCTCCCCCTTTAAGTGAGTAAACTCTATCCTCTTCCAGAGTGCATTTCCAAAACCAAATGGTGATGAACTAAAACTTTATTTTATTTTCTCCTTAATGAGTAGGTTCCTTAGACAGGACACTTGAAGCAGGGAATATCTGGCGACATCATTACATTCTATGTCCACGATGGCATCATACTCATTTAGCTCCAGTCCGTTCAGCTTGTATAGCACTGGCTGTGAACAGGTGTCCCGCATCATGACTTTCCATTCCTTCCGGTGCCTGGAGTCCCATTTTAGCATGTGTGTGATTTAGAAGAAGGGCATCTAAGCAGAAGGCTTTGCCTGCAGCAAATGTTTCAAAAAGAAAGTGTGAGACATAGAGAACAAACTTATGGTTACCAAAGGGGAAGAGGGGGAGAGATAAATTAGGAGAGTGGGATTAGCAGATACATGCTACTAAATATAAAATAGATAAACAGCAAGGTTCTACTCTATAGCACAGGGAACTATATTCAATATCTTGTAATAAACTATAATGGAAGTATATAGTTATAAGATATATATATAACTGAATCACTGTGCTGTACACCTGAAACTAACACAACATTGTAAATCAACTATTCTTCAATAAAAATAAATAAATACAAAAAGATAGTGTGAACAAGGCAACTTCTCAGTGTTCAGCAACAAATTCAGTCCAAATACCTAGGTAGCTGCAAGCCACATCACATTTTCCCTAGAATAAGAGACAGTAGGATAAAAAGTCCCCCTCTGAGTAGCCAGGCTCCAACTGTCCTTCAAATCCTCCTGCAATTTCATCAAGATTATCATCCTATGGGTGGCAGCAGGGATTTTTAATAACCCATTTAGTAATCCATTTTTCCATCCAGGAATATCTCTTTAGGACAATCACGTTCATTTCATTGCTATTCAGTTCCAGACGCAGAAATGTAAAGAGGGAAATCCAGAAATATAATTGGCGGGACGAAGAAAGCAAGAAATGGAACAAAATATTTTCTGAAAGTTACATGGACTTTGTGGAATTTCCTTTCTTAATAGTCCTCAGGTTCATCAAAAATAGGTTGCCCAGCTGCCCTTTTGGGTCCTGCAAAGTTCTCGGTCTTGTACCCCTCCTAACTTGAACACCAAGCTGGGCAGGTGGGAGCCCTCGGGACAGGGGTCCCTTACAGGGTAGCTGCACAGAAGCGTCAGGAGCTCAGGGTTGCCAGCTCCCTTATCTGGTTGCCAGGTTTTCAGAGTGCTAGAATAGTAAACAGTTGTTTCTCAGAAACAGAGATGGGGTTATCCACAGCCTCACATGCTAAATTTAATGAAGCTCTTTCCTAACAACCCAGATCAGTGATTTTCAACCGAGCTGGCAGTGAGACAAGATCCATCTTCAGGAGGTTGGGGGTTCCCTGTACTTTGAGAAAGCTCCCCAGGTGACTTTGTATCCCACCTGCAAACCCCAACACCTCTTCAGAAAACCACTGGCACAGATCTTGGTTGCTGGTGGAGGGCCTCTCTAGCTTTTCCTGCAATTTGCCCACAATGCTCCTGACATTTCAGAGTTAACCTCTGAAGCACTTAGGGAAGATGAAATAAGCCTGCCTCCCCAATGCTGCCCTGTGAACTTTCTCACACTTAGGAGAGCGTAGCTAAGGAGGCTGAATAGCATACAGAGAATGAGGTGGGTATAATTAAATATTGACAACAGTTGACTGAATGTCTTAGGTTTGTTCCTTGGAGCTGCCAAAGATTTCCAATGTAAATTTGGATGTCATCAATCACAGCTTCCATAATCTCTGCAGAACAGGGAAGGTTGCACAGCCTGGAGCAAAGGACTGATGGTGGAGGCAGATGCATCCTTCTACTGTCCCATCTCAGACGCATCTTCCTGCCTCATATCCTTCTCTCATGCCACGAGCTTGGGAGGGAAGCTTCCTTCTTACAGAGATGCCTTTGCCACTCCCATCCTTTCACGAGTGTACAGTCACGTTTTCTCGACCTTATATGACATGTGATAATGAAACAGATTTCAGGAGCTGATAGGAGAATCCAGCTGTCTTATCATGTAAGTGGAATCATACAGTATTTGTCCTTTAGTGTCTGGCTTCCATCACTTAATGTTTTCAAGATTCATCTATGTTGTATCAGAATTTCATTCCTTTTTAAGGCTGAATAATATTCCAGTGTAAGTACATACCACAGAATTTCTCAGTTTTTATATCTGCTTGCAACCAGCATGGCCATATGTCTGAGTTCTCACCAATGAGACCTGAACAACTCCAGTGAGTCCTCTGAGGGAAGAGAGCTGGTCCCCTTGCTCCTCACCAGGGGCTTTCACCTCCTTTCATTCAGTTGGCTAATCCATTCAACTTTCACTCTTGCTTCTTCTCACCTGTATGTATACTCTGCTGTCCAACCACATAAAGAAATTGGTGATACAGAAAGAGATGGCAAGGGTCTCCTGAATTTCAGACCACACAAGTACCAGCTTTCAGTGCTCTTCAGTGCCTTCCCCAATTCAGTCAAGATTTATCTAGGCACTAGGGACTTCCCTGGTGGTCCAGTAGTCAAGACACTGCACTCCCAATGCAGAGGACATGGGTTCGATCCCCGGTCAGATGTGGGGAACTAAGATCCTGTATGCTGCACGGCATGGCCTGATTTAGCTGATTCATGGTGTGTTTATTTTTTGTAAATATCTTCTCTCCCTAACTAAATTTTAGCCTTGTATGGAAGAGAATACACTGTGTCCTCTTTGTAAATCCCAACATGTAACACAATCCTTGCATGCAAGGAACGCTCCACCAATAGGGTATTTGTCCTTACCATAACCATTAACAGCCTCCCCTTTCACTTTCAGATGTATCCCAGTTTCGACAACAAATTTTCTGGTCAGTCTATGAATAAGTGATTGTGGATGGTTATCATGGTGTAGAAGCATCCTTCATGCTGGATATTATCTGGATTCTTTTCCCACTCTCCTTTCTTTTCTCCATGTCACGGCCAGATTTTTGCTGTTTGTTTCTCTGTGTTCATGCAGGTAGTCTGAGTGCTCTGACACTGACTTCTCTCATGAAGTTGGGGCTTTGTAAGATCAAGTGACTGACGCACAGCAAGCAGAATGCTGAGATGCAAAGGTCTGCACGAGGCAACCAAACAAGAAGAGAAGAGAACAAATATCAAATAGTCCTACCCCAACGCACAGAGCTCAGATTATTTATGGGATAAGGAGCAGGATGGGTGGAGGTGGCGGGAGCATGGGGAAAGGTGAATGTAAAATCTTGTATTTTCATACTTTAAAAAATTCTCAATAATACAAGAACTCAGAAAATATACCGCATGATCATCACAAAAAATTTATTTTAGTTGACCAAAAAATTAACTAAGCATAAATGCTGTAGAACTAAAGGTCATCACCTACAGATGGCCTAGAGGTACATGAAAAGATGATGAACATCACTAATTATTAGAGAAATGCAAATCAAAACCACAATGAAGTATCACCTCACACAGGTCAGAATGGCCATCATTAAAAAAATCTACAAACAATAAATGCTGGAGAGGATGCAGAATAAAGGGAACCCTCTTGCATTGTCTGTGGGAATGTAAATTGATATAACCACTGTGGAGAAGAGCATGGAGGTTCCTTCAAAAATTAAAAATAGAAGTACCATATGACCCAGCAATCCCACTCCTGGGCATATACCCAGAGACAACCACAATTCAAAAAAGACACATGCTCCCCAATGTTCATTGCAGCACTATTTACAATAGCCAGGTCATGGAAGCAACCTAAATGTCCATCAACAGACAAATGGATAAAGAAGATATGGTACATATATACAATGGAATATTACTCACTCAGCCATAAAAAGAAATGAAACTGAGTTATTTGTAGTGAAGTGGATGAACCTAGAAACGGTCATGCAGAGTGAAATAAGTCAGAAAGAGAGAAACAAATACCATATGCTAACACATATATATGGAATCTAGAAAAATGATACAGATGAACTGGTTTGCAAGGCAGAAATAGAGACATAGATGTAGAGAACAAATGTATGGACACCAAGGGGGGAAGCGGGGAGAGGGAGGTAGGATGAATTGGGAGATTGAGATTGACATATATACACTAATATGTATAAAATAGATAACTAATGAGAACCTGCTGTATAGCACAGGGAAATCTACTTCACCTCACTGTACAGTAGAAACTAACACAACATTGTAAAACTATACCCCAATAAAAAAAAATTTTTAAAAACTAAAAATAGAACTACCATATGACCCAGCAATCCTACTACTGGGCATATGCCCCGAGGAAACCGTAATTCAAAAAGACATGTGTACACCAATGTTCATTTCAGCACTATTTACAATAGCCAGGACATGGAAACAACCTAAATGTCCATTGACGGTTGAATGGGTAAAGAAGATGTGGTACATATATATAATGGAATATTAGTTAGCTATTAAACGAAATGAAATTGAGTCATTTGTAGAGATGAAGATGGACCTAGAATCTGTCATACAGAGTGAAGTAAGTCAGAAAAAGAAAAACAAATATCATATATTAATACATATATGTGGAATCTAGAAAAATGGTATAGATGAACCTATCTGCAGGGCAGGAATAGAAAGGCAGACATAAAGAATGGACGTGTGGATGTGGGGGAAGGGGAGGGTGGGATGAATTGGGAGATTAGGTTTGACATAAATACAGTACCATGTGTAAAACAGGTAGCTAGTGGGAACCTGCTGTATAGCACAGGGAGCTCAGCTCAGTAATCTGTGATGACCTAGATGGGTGGGATGGGGGGCAGGGAAGGGGGTCCAAAAGGGAGGAGATATATGTATACATATAGTTGATTCACTTCATTGTACAGCAGAAACTAACACAATATTGTAAAGCAATTATACTCCAATAAAAATAAATAAATAAACAATAATTTTACAAAAAGAAATCATCACCTAAAAATAAACTAGAAATAATTGTCTGAGCATTATTATAGACCAAAAAGGATACTGTTGGAAGAAGAGTATGATTTATTGTAAAAGCAAAAAATGTAGAAGTCATGAGAGCTGGCACTGAACCTCATCTCCACCAATATCCACAGGCAGATTTTCCTATGATCTTTAGTTTCTTTAATTTTACTGAAATGTTAGACATAAAATAATAGAATGCATGTTGAGACTTTGTAAATTATTATTTAAAATGAAATGAGTTTTTGTCCCTCACTTATGAGCTCACAAATTTCCAGCAGAATAAATACTGTTTTGTGTTGATTAACTATAATCATATTGAATTTCTCCCCATGCTACAGCTAAAAAATAATTGCATTTGAAATAACATTGTTTTACTGGTGAAAAGGATATTACTCATAAAAATTAAAAATGTAAAGAAAGAAAACCTGAAGGAAATAAGAACATATGTTGATAAATCAAACTCTTGATCTTTGCTCTAAATCCACTTCCCTTGCAATCTTTCTCATCTTGGTAAATTGCAATTTCACTTTTCTGGTTGTTCAGACCAAACCTTTAGACATACTAATTGACTTCTCTTAATCCTCTGGATACCTTGTTGGTTCCATCATCAGCATACAGCTAATATCCAAGCACTTCTCACCACCCCCAAGCTACAATCCCAGTCAAGAGCCATAAAATTGGTTTCTCTGCCTTCATCCTTACCTGTGTCTGTTCTCACAGAGCAACCAAGGTGATCCTTTAAAAAGCTAACTCATTAAATCTCTCCTCTGCTTAAACCCCTCAAAGGCTTGTCAACTACCTCACTGCAGTAAAAGCCTTGCTATAGGGCCTTTGTACTTACTGTTTGCTCTCCCTAGAAAGCTCTTGCTCCAGGCTTACACTTGGCTCTCTCCCTCAACTCCTTCAATTCTTTGTTCAAATGTCAAAACCTTCAAATGTTTGAAGGTTTCCCTCAAAGCTCTATTTTAATATGTAATCTTTCCCCACGCACTCCCATTCTTCCTTCCTGGCTTTTTTTTTTTTTTTTCCATAGCACATATTACATCCTTTAAAACACATATTTTACTTTTTTTGTCTGTCTTTTTCCAGTAGAATGAAAGCTCCATGAGGGCATGGATTTTTCTGTTTTACAACTCTAGCACTTAGAGGAGTGCCAATAATAGATGTTTCACAAATATTTGTTGAAAATAAATAGCTTCAGGATAGTCTCCATTTTAGTATTCTGTTTTTCAACTTTGCACAATGGACATGAATTACTTATAAAATAAAAAAAGTTAAACAAAGCATAAAGAAAGTCATATATGGGTATATAATTATCAAAACATTAAGAATAAAATAGAAAAAAAATCTAAGAAAATATTAGCAGGTCCAGAGAATTTACTGTATCAAGGTTTAGCCCCCAACTATTCACTTGTTATCTTGAAATATGAGTGATTTTTCAACTGTTGTCTATGAAGCTGTCCTTTTCAGACACACTTTTTGACAAATGTAAATTTTAAAAGTTTATCTGATATTTAAAGTAAAAGTATAAAAATTAAGGTCATTTTAGTTGGAAAAGAATAAGTTGATAAGATAAATATTCTACAACTAGCAAACAAGCCAGTGACCCCTCCCCTTTTTTTTATGGATTAAAGAAGCTGTTAATAATGTCAGTTTTATAGTAGTAATAACCTACTGAGTGTAAGAGATTTAGGATGAAAACAGCACAAAATTAAATTAGTTTCCTTGGTATTTGATTTAAAGTGAGAAAACTTTGTTAACAGAGGAAGACTTTATTTTGTCTTTTCACCTACCATTTGTCTTTCCTTAGCAAAGATGACCCAGGGGCTGAGGTTGCCCTTAAAAGTTAATTTGTTTTTTCCTTACCGTCAATTAGTCACACACACATGTGGTAAAACAAGCAAAAGAACGTTGAGTTTTCATACAAATCAAAACAGGAAAATTGGTTTATTTTTCAATTGTGGAACTCACTGAGGAACTGATTACCTGGTGTGGGTTTGGTCAAATGCTGTATTCCTTAGCTGATGCTCAAAGTACTAAAAATCCTCCTGTGGGAACATATTGTCTCTCCCCATAATTCTAGCCTTCAGACCCTGTTTTGCACCAATTGCCAGTCTCTGACTGGCTGCCCACCTCAGAGAAGTCCCTGGCCATGAAACCCACTCCGTTTCATCTCACCATGATGCCCTTTCTATCCACCTAGTGGATCTGTTCTCATGACTAACGTTGCAGGTGAATATTTACTAATGTTGAGGTTGCATGGGGTCTGATAAATATCAACTCTCTGCTCTGCCTATGTTATAATTTCAAGTTAAATCAAAAATTGTTAAGTATCTCCCGTTGAGTGTGAACTGTACAGTGACTTGTTTCCAACAATCACATTATGGAAAAAAGGAGTGGAAGGAGTAACTTTACAGTTTTGCTAAACTTGGAAAACACTACCTTGGCCAGGTTATCAAGGTTTATATCATCAGTGATAAGTCATGTTGATAGCATGGACCCCAGTCTGGTGTGATGAGGGCAGCACTTCACCTCTATGGTATTCTTCCTCAAATCCATAATCTCTTTCTAACTATGAGAGAAACAGCATACACATTCAAATTGACCATTCTATTTAGTTGGCCAAAAAGTTTATTCGGGTTTTTCCATAACATCTTATATACAAAATATTCAACCACCTCAAAACTGTAAAAGTTATAAAAAACAAGGAAGGTCTGATTGTTCTAGACCAATTGATGAAAAATTTGATCCTGGAACAATAAAAGGGCATTAGAGAAAAAAAACTAATGAAATCTAAATTAAGCCTAGAATGCAGTTACTAATTATCTACCAATGTTTGTTTCTTAGTTGTGACAAAATTACCATGGTAATATAAGATGTTAAGAATGGGGAAACTGTGTCAGGTTATAGGAACTATCTAGACTACCTGTCCAACTCTTCTGTAAATGTAAAACTATTTGAATAGTCATACAGAGTGAAGAAAGTCAGAAAGAGAAAAATAAATACTTTATGGGATTTGAGGACACTGGGAGGGGGAAGGGTAAGCTGGGACAAAGTGAGAGAGTGGCACGGACTTATATATACTACCAAATGTAAAATAGATAGCTAGTGGGAAGCAGCCGCATAGCACAGGGAGATCAGCTTGGTGTTTTGTGACCACCTAGAGGGGTAGAATAGGGAGGGTGGGAGGAAGATGCAAGAGGGAGGAGATATGGGGTTATATGTATATGTATAACTGATACATTTTGTTATAAAAACAGAAACTAACACACCATTGTAAAACAATTATACTCCAATAAAAGTGTTAAAACACACAGACACACACTTGCAGTTAGAGACAGCAATAACTATTTCCAGACTGTAAGTGGAATTTTTTTTTTTGCCTTCTCTATAGGGGAAATGTTATTTGTTTCCTCCACAGAATTATTCTGATTGTAGTGTTCTTTGTAAATGAACATTAAAAATAAATGCTACTTAGCATGGAGCTGAACATTAAAAAAAAAAGTAAATAAAATGGAAATCAAAATAATTCTTTTATTACTGATAGAGCCTAGGTTGTATGAGATGGCTTAAGTGTGAGGTGATATAGAATTTTTAATTACAAAACCAAAATAGGCATACTTGCCAGAGTTACAGAGCTACACAGGACACTGCAGTCTTCCCCAGGTGGGACCTGACCCTCTAAACAGCTTAGAGGAGCAGAACAGAATGGATACAATTTACAGGTAACTAGTTTTTAAGAACAGTAAAAGGGTGGATATGTGCATGCCTGGTTCCTCTCTCACAATCATCAAGGGTAAGTCGTGTTCCAGCTCTAGAGAAGAGTGAGAAGGTAAAGACAGATCCAGAGTATAAATCTAATGGAGCTGCCTGGAAGGAAACAGGAATAGGGAATAAGGGCCCCTTCTAACATTTCCTCAGTTTTTAATCTCTTAGCCATTTGAGCTTAACAATCAATGATGATGGTCCTGCAAGGTATAATTATCTCATTTTTAAGGAGATGATGAGAATTTTCTTTGCTTCCACCTTCATGAAGCTATGGCCAATGCTAATGTCTTGTTATGATCAGCCTGATTGGTAGTGTTGATTTTGCCTCCAAAATGTAATGAAATACTTTCAAGCAGCACCTCAATCAAAAAAAAATCTGAGACTACTCTCTCCAATATTGAGACTCTCTCTCCTATTCTATTTCTCATCCTATAAATTGTCCGTGTTACCCATAAAAGCCTAACAGAGGGACTTCCAGTTTCAGTTCCAACTTATAAAGATCTTGGAAGTCATCAAAACTGTTCTTATAACAGGAATAAGCTGAACAGTTGAAAATCAATGACTTTTCTTAACTAATTTGAGAACTGAGGTCACACGGAAAATCACCACCCTGAAATCTAGAGACACAGATGAATACAAGATTCATAGATGAGATATGCAGACTAGACCAGACCTATAACATAGTAGGAACACAGATAATTCTGACAAATTGTTGGAGACTGAAGAGCATGGATTACTGTGACAGTGAGAAAATCCTGGGGGCTTTACCACCAGGAATCCATCTACGCATGGTGAAGAGTAGAGAAAGATTCTTTCTGGGTCTGGCTAGGAAAGAAAAGATAATCATTATAAAACACATTTAGTCCATTCTCCCTAACAAAGGACAATTCTCCAGTCAGAAAGACTTTCCCATAGTCTTTTTTCACCTCCAGGTAAGGCATTTCTACCACTGTAGCCCCCTCTAGCCTTTCTGTCTCACTGAAGAGAGGGAAATGGCTATAAAACACCCGTGAAGACCGAGGAACACAGTCCCACTAAAAATGGAGATTTAATCAAAAGATTACAAAATGTTTCTCTTCTTCCATGACCTTTCACCACACTTATGGGGTTCCAATGGATTACAGCTGAAAGAGCTGCAAGACACAGAGTCTCTCTGAAGAGGAACCTTAGGAAAGCCCAAAGTCAACAGGGAAGACAAATAGAAGGACACTAGAGGAATTGAAAGCCTCTGGCACCTAGAGCTACAGCAAAAATTAAACTTAGCCAAACTCCTAGTCAGATTAACATAAAACCTAACACTAATGGCCTATTTACCTGTTTGTATCACTCAACATATCATGTCTATCTTCCCACAAAAAATTACATAGCTTGCTAAAAGGCAAGAAAAAAGCACAGTCTAAAGAGGAAGCAAGCAGTAAAACTAGACTGAAGCATGATACAGATGTTTGAATTGTTAGAAAGATAATTTAAAATAACTATGATTAATATTTAAAGGGCTTCAATGAAAAACAGTAGACAACATGCAAGAACAGATGTGTACTATAAGTAGAGAGATGGAAATTCCAGTAAAGATTCAAAAGCAAATACTAGAAATCAGAAGCACTGTAATAAAAATTTTAAATGCTTTTGATGGATTCATTGGTAGACTGGGCAAGGCTGAGGCAAGAAATCAGTGTGTTTGAAGATAATCAAAAGAAACTTCCCAAATTGAAATGCAAAGAAATAGAACGAAAAGGAAAAGACAAGAAACTGAACACAAAGACAAAGAACTGCAAGACAATTTTAAAAGTAGTAACATAGGTGTGATTGGAATACCAGAAAAAGAGAGAAAGTAGCAGAGGAAATATTTGAAGTAGTAATGAGAATTTTCCAAAATTACTGACAGAAAACAAACCACAGATCCAGGAAATTCAGAGAACACCAAGCAACAAAACTATCAAAAACCTACACCTAGGCATTTCATATTAAAACTACAGAAAACCAAGATAAAGAAAAAATCTTGAGTGAAGTCAGAAGAAAAATATGATCCATGAAAGAAATAATTGATAAGTTGCATTTTGTTAAAGTTAAATATTTCTCCTCTGTGAAAGGCAACATCAAGAGAATAAGAAGATAAGCTATAGATTGGGAGAAAATATTTGCAAAAAAACATGTGATGAAGAACTTTGTATATCCAAAGTGTACAAAGAAATCTTTGAGCAATAAGAAAACAAATAACCTGATTAAAAAATGGGCAAAAGATCTGAACAGGCACCTCACCAAAGAAGATAAATAGATGGCAAATAAACATATGAAAAGATGCTCAACATCATGATATCAGAGAAATGCAAATTAAAATAAAAAAGAGATACTACTACATACCTATTAGAATGGCAAAAATACAGAACACTGACAATACCAAATGCCAACAAGGATTTGGAGCAAGAGGAATTCTCATTTATTGCTCGTGGGAATGCAAAAATGGTACAGCCACTTTGGAAAACAGCATGGCAGTTTCTAAACATAACTAAATATTCTCTTACCATACAAGCCAAGAGTCACACTCCTTGGTACTTATCCAAATAAGCTGAACACTTATGTCCACACAAAAACCTGTACAAGGATATTTGGAGCAGCTTTATTCACAATTGTCAAAATTTAGAAGCAACTAAGACATCCTTCAGTAGGTAAATGGATAAACTATCTACATGAACTATTATTCAGCACTAAAATGAAATGAGCTTTAAAGCCATGAAAAGACATGGAAGGATTTTAAATGCATATGACTAAGTAAAAGATGCCAATCTGAAAAGGCTACATACTTTATGATTCCAACTATATGACATTATGCAGAAGGTGAAAGTATGGAAACAATAAAAAGATCAGTGGTTGCCAGGAGCTGAGGGGAGAGAGGGATGACTATTTAGATTGTAGAAGATTTTTAAGGCAGTAAAAGTATTCTGTATGATACATAATGATGGAAACATGTCATTATACATTTGTTCAAACCCAAAGAATATACAATGCCAAGAGTGAACCCTCAAGTAAGCTATGGACTTTGAGTAATTAAGAATGTGTCCTTGGGCTTCCCTGGTGGCGCAGTGGTTGAGAGTCTTCCTGCCGATGCAGGGGACGCGGGTTCGTGCCCCGGTCCGGGAAAATCCCACATGCTGCGGAGCGGCTGGGCCCGTGAGCCATGGCCGCTGGGCCTGCGTGTCCAGAGCCTGTGCTCCACAACAGGAGAGGCCACAGCAGTGAGAGGCCCGCGTACTGCAAAAAAAAAATAATAATAAAAAGAATGTGTCCTTGTAGGTTCATAAGTTGTAACAAATCTATATCTCTGATCAAAAATGTTGACAATAAGAGAGGTTGTGCATGCATAGGGACAGGGCATATATAGGAAATAAATGTACCTTTTACTTAATTTTGCTCTGAACCTGAAACTGCTCTAAAAAATAAATTCTATTTTATCAATAAAGTCTACATATTTTTTAAATACAATATATTGTCTTTGTTAGAAAAAAGTATTTTATCTTGTCAGGTTGCCAGCCAGTCTGCCAGATATCTAGAGTCTATAAACACCAGATATATTGAAATATAAGCTTAAACATTTTGGAGATTAAATACCTGCCCTCCTTTTACTTCCTCTTTCAATTCTAGTTGGCATTTGTTTTCCTATGATATCCATCTAACGTTTGTCTTTAAGATGTCCCATCTTGAGAAAGATGAAATCAGTAACTTCTGGATCTGTGAAAAGAAATCATTGCTCACAAAATCTTTTCTGCTTTCATTCTCCTGAGATGGATAATACCACCCATCAGGCAATCTTTTCCCTATAATCTACCCGTCCACTGTTACAACCCCTTATTAAGGCTAACACCTACCTGGATCTATTGAGTCACTGTTGGTGCTCTATATATACACCCAGGTAGTTTAAGGTAAAAATGCAACAACCTGCACACTAAGACCCACTTATTCAGCATCTTCTGAGACTTTCACTCTTACTTAAGGTACTTAATATTGAAGAGTCACTACTCAGTTCCCATTCTATATTATTTTATTTGGAGAAGTTGGAAAGCTACAATCTACACTCACCAAACTCACATGCAGCTGGGATTCTTAATGCAAATTAGGTTCTACCAATTAGAAGAACTCTTGTGAGACTAAATAAATGAACATAAGGCAGAGGTCATCTTCCTATGGCTCTTAGACAGCGTTTCTTGCAAAAAAAAGAGTTTAGAAATGTGTGACTTTCTTGGGTAGAATTTCAGTGCCTATTTTCCAGTCTCCTGAGTATGAAAAGCAGTGTGATAGTGGCAATAGATTCTTGCTATAATATAAGTTTAAGTGTTATATCAGAGGTAGTATCTTTCTCGGTAGATCAGCCCTATATTGTCTTGTAAATTTTTTCAGGAGGTCTAACAGAACTTTTAGTTCTTTCAGTATGTCCAATAATCTTCAAAACACCTATATATTTCATCAATTCTAAAATCTATTTTTTCCTATTTTTACCTTTCTGAATTTGGGGTACATACATCATGTAATCAGTGGCATTACTATAATCACTATTAACCATGCAACATTCATGGCACAATTTTTAAAAAATTCTTCCATTGACAACTTCTCTTAAGATCAAGAAAACACCAGCATCAACACACCTTAGGGTAATTTCAATTATAAATCCCATGATACTTGAGGTTCGTAGAGTATCCTGTGTCTTCTGCACTAAACCATCTTAGAAGAGTAGGTGAGACTCATGAACCATGTACTCTGGGTCTTATGAATATTGGCCTATCCCTATAAGCTGAAAAGAGTCCCTTGTTTGTGGAAAAACCATATTAAGTTGTAGTGTCTTGTCATTGTGAAAATTCAATATGACTAAAGCTACCTGCCTACGTTAGAACAGTTAAAAGTGAGTCCTTGACTGTAAAATCCAGCCACATGGAATAATATAAAACATGGCAAAGTTCAAAAATCCAGTTTGAAGAAGCAACATCAAACTAAAAATAACCTAGTCAAGGTTATTTTGCTCATCAAAAGTCAGGTTTTACCTTTCTGTCAATATTCTTGAAATCTTCACTAGAATTTGGTGGTTTAAGGGGTCTAATAAATAACATCCATTTTTCCTGCCCATGTTTCAAATAATTTGAAAAATAAGATCCAAAAAATTTTAAACAGATACATAAAGATCAAGATATCAACATTATTAATAAAGTTTTGATAAAACATCACTTAGGCATGTAGCAGAAATGGCCTTCCTTATACTAAAACCCAGAATAGACAGATTTACCATTCACCACAGGCAGCATTGAACAACCTCATTCCTTCACACATGGTGCTCTGCCCCTTAAACAGGCAGCATGAAATGTGTTTTCTTCAGGCCGCAGCCTCCCAAGAGTAGGGAAGAAAGATGAGGTGAGTTCACATGCCCATTTTTACCCCAAATTGTAACGACATTCACAAAATAAGAAAAGAAGGGAAAAAGTGATAAATAATAAAAACCCAGCCTACAGTCTCAAAGAGGCTTTGTTTTAGAAACTAATCATAAAGGCAGGGACTTTGTATTCATTTATGCTATGTTCTTGGCACCTAAACCACTTCCTGGCACTTAGTGAAGCTCAGTATTATTAGTTGAATACTTATAAAATAAAAATTAAAAAAGGTAGATTCATGTTAGCCTCTTTTTTTCCTAAAATTAGGCTAAAAACTCAGAATAAGTAAGAAAATTGTTTAGTCATGTCAGTTTCCTCAAGAAAAATATCACCAGCAAATAACATTATTTACCCAGAGGAGGTGCACTCAGCTCAACTTCTCTTCTATCCCCTACTTCTGCCTGCTGCCAATAAGCATCATCAAGCCAAAGAGGATCCAAAGGATTTCATGGAGCCTTCTTCTGGCCCAAAGCACTCCCAGATGCTTCTGCCTGGCCAATAGTCCCAGACTCATTGCAGATTTAGCCACTTCAAATGTATAATTAAACAGATTGATCACAAAAAAGAATGAAAAACATGCAAATGAAAAGGAACTAGAAGTAAAGACTCTCATTGCACAACCTCTAAAGGAACTGAAGAAATTATAATGCTAAGTCTTTATCTTTATAAACTACATTACAAATCTCCCATTATTAGGCCTGTCCTAAAAAGTTGATATATCCAGAAAAGATAAAATCTCTAATTCAAAAAGATACATGCACCCCAATCTTCATAGCAGCACTATTTACAATAACCAAAATGTGTAAGCAATCTAAGTGGTGTCCATTGACAGATGAATAGATAAAGAAGATGTGTGGTGTATATGTATTTTATACACACACACACACACACACACACACACACACACACACACACACATATTAGCCATAAAAAATGAAATAATACCATTTGCAGCAACATGGATGGACCTAGATATTATTGTACTAAGTGAAGCAAGTCAGACAGAGAAAGACAAATATATGATATCACTTATATGTGGAACCTTAAAAAATGATACAAATGAACTTTATAAAACAGAAACAGATTCACAGACATAGAAAACAAACTATAGTTACCAAAGGGGAAAGGGGGGCAGTGATAAATTAGGAATTTGGGATTAACAAATACATATACTATATTTAAAATAAATAAACAATAAGGACCTACTGTATAGCACAGGGAACTATATTCAGTGTCTTGTAATAACCTATAATGAAAAAGAATCTGGAAAAAAA
>NW_020175082.1:1035417-1072185 GCF_003031525.2 Neophocaena asiaeorientalis asiaeorientalis
TATATATATATATATATATATACATATACATACACTGAACCATTTTGCTGTACACCTGAAACTAACACAACATTGTAAATCAACTATACTTCAAATTTTTTTAAAAGTCGATGATAATCACATTGTCTGCAATGCTGCCATGTTATAATTAAACATTAAAGGTCTCTACATACAGGCCCTGGATGGGGAGATTATCTTCTACAGGAACAAACAGTGTAAACTCTTCTCTCTTTTTGAAAGTTATTTTGCCAATTGTCAGCTAAAATTTAGTTTAAAAATTAAAGATAACTTAATCTAAAATGTTGCTATGGCATTTGCCTAGGTAGATGTGAGAATAAGGTGAAGACAAAATGAAACTGGAAAACATAACATTGGGCTTCTTGCTTTGCTTTAGTTTAGTTTTGTTATTGTTTTAACTGTTTGTGACAGATCTGATTAAATTCTGAAGTCATATTGGAGTAAAAAGTAATACTACATCTACCTATTAAGCATAATTAATATTGAAATTCTACATATTTGGTATCAAATGTCCAACGCACAATTTGGTTAGCTGTGTTCATGTATCTAACATCTCTCTCCCCATATTCTTTAATCTGGAACACACATCACTGTATTTCTGTTTATCTTTTTTACTATGTATTAAACTGGAAAGTTCTAAAAGATTAGGATGTCTTTTTTTTTTTTGCCTGATTATATATAGCATGACATATAGTACCTGCTTATATATTGGGTTGGCCAAAAATTTTGTTCGGGTTTTTCCATAAGATGTTATGGAAAAACCCAAATGAACTTTTTGGGCAACCCAACAAGAATTTAATAAGTAATATCTACATTCTACAAACATTTCAAGGTAATTAAGAGTTTGAAAAGTTTTAATCTTTTACATAATTTTCTCAACTTACAGTACACTTTAGTTAATACATGAGAACTTCTTCATTGCCTATACAACATAAAAATCTATAAGTCCTATTACAAATCAAAAAATTATTACTTCTAATTTAAGTGTATTTAAACTTAAAATGGTAAAACTTTAGTGGACTTTTAAAGGTAATCTAAAGACTTTATAACACTGTACTGGGTAGATGACTATCTATTATTTAAAATGATGAGGGAAAATGAGTTAAGGATCTTCAAAGTAGTCAATTTAGGGTTTACAAGACATACAGAAAAGTCTCCTAAATATCCAACTCAGAAAACCATCTTGAACTCCAGGCCTAGTTGTAATTGCCCCCTGAATCTCTCCCCATACCAACATGTCTGCAATGCTTTCACTAAAATACAAGCCCCTATTATCTTCAAAATCAACCTGACTCCCAGAAACAAGGTCAGGATAGGGTCATTGAAGATAAAGGTACAGGCTTCATATATGTAAAGTTATCTACCCTCATATAGCTCACACCAACTTGTGACCTTATTAAGGGTCACAATACCAGACTTTTCAGGCTGATGCTCAACCCAAAACCAAATTCACAGCCCCTTCTCAATTCACTAGAAATTGGACAGGCCCTTGCACATGCTCAGATCTTCCCATGGACATGTAGCAAGAATAAATTCATACACAACACAGGTAGAATTTCCAGGTTTCCCAAACATCATAGTCTTTGCCTCTTTCTAGTTCCTTTCTCAGGCTAATTTCCTAAGGTCACATGCAGACTCAGGACAGCTGGGCAGTAATGACATAGGATAAAGGGTCTTCCAGCATTATATTACATGCAATTTACTACATATTATATTTCTGCTACATCACAACTGATCTGGAAAACCTAAATACATCTATTGCTTTGGTGATTGTGAGTTGATGTAGTTTATTTTGCCTTAAGCAACACAATAGATGGGAAATTCAACTCATTATCTGTAGGCTTATGTGGAGAGCCACCTGAAGAGTATTGCTGGGTCTCAGCTTTGCTGAGACCCCTGAAAAAGTACTGCTGGGCCTCAGCAAGGCTGAGACCCTGAAAAGTGCTGCTGTGCCTCAGCAAGGCTGAGAACAATAGTGCCTGCATGGCAGGCACGGGTATGTACGTCATGGGAAAGCAAAGCTTCCCACAGCGTGGATTCTCTCAATTTCCCATGTATATAATAAAAGCTCTGAGTATTTGCTTGTATTAAGCTTAGGATAAGCTTTTGAAAAAAGGTCTCTGAAAGAGCAGTGGATCAAAACACCCTCCCTCAAAAGTGCTCCTTTTCCTGTGCTCCCTAAATTGATAAAAGACACCACCCAGTTTCCCAATCTGGAAAGCTACAAGGTATCTGAAATTACTACCTCTCTCTTAAATATGCATATGATTAAGGATAAAAGTTCACTGAAGGTAATTTCCTAAATAACTATAAAATTCATTTCCTCACTACCATCACCAGCACTTCTGCCTCTCTGGTCTGAGTTGCTTCAACAGCCTGCTAACATCCTTTCCTTCAGCCGTTCTAAGCTACTTGCATTTCCTCAAATATACCACACTCACATTTGTTTAGACTGAACTACCACACACTCCCTCTCACTGAACTTAAAGTTCTTTTAACACTTAAACTAAGATTAAACCTTCCAGCAAGACCCTTTAAAAATTCTAAGACTCTCCCAACAAGACCCAAACTCAATATCAAATTTATGTTATGGATGACTCCCTCTTCAGACTTTCCACCAGCCTTGCTTCTGTGGACTGGTATGGTGAACAATTCCTCCTAGGTATTTTTTAAAGCCTGATATATGGGCTTACATGATTAATAGTTTTAGATGTGTCATGGTGGTTATACAATACTCTTATTTCTCAGACTATGATTTGCAAGCTACAGATTAGGTTTTGAATATTACTGATTTTTATTTTAACTTATAACTTACTTAACAAACTGCAAGATTGAAGAAGAATATGAGATGCAGTATATCACTATATAAGAATATGTCTCTCCTGAAAGCTTGGTGCCAATATGATTACTCTTTCTGCTACCAATGCTGTTGTTGAGTCCCGCCTTCTGCTTTTGCTGCATCCAATATTCCTGCAACTCCCAGTGGTCTTTGCTACTAACCTCAGCCTTAGACAGCAAAGCCAACCTCTGCCTCTCCCATCCAGGACACTGCACACTAGATCTGAGATAAAAATGTCTCAATACTCTCGTCCTTTCCCAATCTTGAGGACACTCACATTTTTTCCCTATATCAAGATATCTTTGCTTTTTCTTTCCTAACTCTTGTCTCTTTTCTTTATTTCTAGTGGTCCTTCTCTTACCAAAATCTAAACAGAAGTCATCTTCTGAGATCCTAGTAACTTAAAGGCAAGGAAAAAATATGTCTGGTTCCTTTGATTCTTGCACAGCAGCTAAAACAAAGCAAGATCAAATTGCCACAGTTTGCTCTTCCACATAGACTGGCAGGTTATAGTCATTTTGTGAACACACACTAGGCTCAAGCAAAGTACTACATATTTGTCCAGTAAAAAACATGGAAATCTTGAGCCAGGGCACAGGAAAGTGATATTGGAGGTTTTCTCTATCATGCAATTCCTAGATTTGAAAGGACAGGAATTTTAATCAATGCATTCAAAGCACGTCAGGCATAATTAAGTCAGTTTCATTTTAAGATTTGGAATTGTTGTTATTATCCAATGACATTTTACCAGAAATTAATTAAACACATTTGAGGTTCTGATTTATTTAGAATTAATAACTCCTTTCAATGGCATGACAGTTTTATTTCATCAAAAGGGTCTGTGACAAAAATGAAAATATCCTCTCTACCATGAGGGAGTAAAAACATCTTTGAAGGAGCTGCCAATGCAGTTAGGGTATCTGTCTATCAAGAAGGAGATGACATTTGGGATGAGCCATAGGCAAACATCCTAAGTAGATGATATGTGCCATCTAACATTTTTAGCTTTCCTGATTCAGGGCTTTTAACCTTTCTGGTGACCTCTTCAGGCACCCAAGATACTTAAGCTTTATTCAATCACCCTACATCTCCTGTCAAAACTTTCAGGAAATGTCCCAATGTTATGAATGTATCTACACTCAAGTATAAATGATTGATGCCATTTAAATTGGAAAGTACCTGCAGTTATTGATTTTCAGGCCTAGCAGATGGGTGGATAAGGATTATGTTTGGACATTCAGACCCTGGTAATAACACTGAGGTGTCCATGCCAAAAGCACTTCAAGTGAAATGTCTATTTGTATATGTTTTGGAAAAGGTCCAAGGTGGCTTAGTATCTACTAAAAAGTCTCACCTAGAAAAACTGCAGTCATAGCCAAATGAGATTATATACATAAAAACATTTTTAAGTTAATATAATAGGGTATGTACTGATACTAAATCTTATTCTATTACCATTACCTGAATGCTTTATTTATTCCTTACAATAGACTTATGAGATAAGTACTATCATTCCTATTTCACAAATGAAAAAATAGAGGCAATGAGAAGTTAAGTAGTTTTCCTAAGGTCAAATATCCAGAAAGTGGTCCTGTTTGTAAACTATGACTTTTCATTAACATAATTATCAATGGTATTCTCATAGCTTGTGGGGTGAAGGATGGGAAATAAGAGAAAACAAATACTTTACATTGTATGTTGTGTTACTTATTTAAGAAAAAGTACAAGGACCACAATTATTGTAGTTAATATTTGGTAAGCCTTGTGAGAGCTGAATGTGTGTTGCCTCATTTATTTCCCCCAACCTTCCTGGAAATAGGTCCTGTTATCTCTCTTCAATTAACAGATAAGAAAACCAAGGTTTACAAGACACACAGACAGCGTCAGAGAAACGCAACCCCCAACATCCAGTGGGCTGCACCAGCCCTAAGTTCTCCCACTGGCTGCACAGCCAACTGGGCAGAAAGCCTGGCACAACAATCCGAAACCTATTGGATGCAGCAAAAGCAGTTCCAAGAAGAAAGTTTATATTGATACAAGCTTACTTTTGCAAACAAGAAAAATCTCAAGTAAACAACATAACATTACACATAGAGGAACAAAAGAAGAAAAGACAAAACCCAAAGTTTGGACAAAGAAAGAAATTTTAAAGATCAGAGCAGAAATAAATGAAGTAGAGGCAAAAGATTAGGTCAATTAAACTAAGAGCTGGTTCTTTGAAAAGATAAAATTAGCCAGACTCATCAAGAAAAAGAGAGAGAGAGAGAGAGAGAGAGAGAGAGGACCCAAATAAATAACATCAGAAACGATAAAGTAGAAGTTACAATAGACACTACAGAAATAAAAAAGATCATAAGAGACTACTATGAACAACTATATGCCAATAAAATGGACAACATAGAAGAAATGGACAAACACTTAGAAATGTACTATCTCCCAAAACTGAACCAGAAGAAATAGAAAATATGAACACACAATTACCAGGAATGAAATTGAATCAGTAATTTAAAAATTCCAAACAAAATCCAAGGCCAGGTGGTTTCACAGGTGAATTCTACCAAATATTTAGACAAGAATTAACACCTGTCCTTCTCAAACTACTCAAAAAAATTGTAAAGGAAGTATCACTTCTGAATCCATTTTACAAGGCAAGCCTCAACCTGATACCAAAACCAAAGATATCACAAAAAAAGAAAATGACAGACCAATATTACTGATGAACATAGACACAATAAACTTCAACAAAATATTAGCAAACCAAATCCAACAATACATTAAAAGGATCATGCACCATGATCAAGTGAGACTTATTCCAGTAATGCAAGGATTTTTCAATATCTGCAAGTCAATCAATGTAATACACCACATTAAAAAAATGAAGAATAAAAGTCATATGATCATATCAATAGATGCAAAAAAAGATTTCAACAAAATTCAATATTCATTTATGATAAAAATTCTTAGGAAAGTGGGCATACAGGGAACATACCTTAACATAATAAAGCCCATATATGACAAACCCACAGCTAACATCATACTCAATGTTGAAAAGCTAAAACTGTTTCCTCTAAGATCAGGAACAAGACAAGAATGCCCACTCTTGCCACTTTTATTCAACATAATATCAGTATTCCTAGCCACAGCAACTGGACAAGATAAAGAAATAAAAGGAACCCAAATTGGAATGGAAGAAGTAAAGCTGTCACTTTTTGCTGTTGAGGTATTCCTAGCCACAGAAAATCCTAAAGATGCCACCAGAAAACTACTACAGCTCATCAATGAATTCAGTAAAGTTGCAGGATACAAAATCAATACACAGAAATCTGTTTCATTTCTATGCACTAATGATGAAGTATCAGAATGAGAAATTAAGGAAACAATCTCATCATAAAGAATAAAATACCTAGGAATAAACCTACCTAAGGAGGTGAAAGACCTATACTCAGAAAACTATGACACTAATGAAAGAAATTGAAGATGACACAAACAGATGGAAGGATATACCATGTTCATGGATTAGAAGAGTTAATACTGTTAAAATAAACATACTGTTCAAAGCAATCTACAGATTGCTATCCCTATCAAAATACCAAGGGTATGTTTTACAGAACTAGGACAAACAATTTTAAAATTTGTATAAAAACACAAAATACCACAAATAGCCAAAAATAAAATTTAACAAAGAAGAACAGAGCTGGAAGAATCATACTGACTGCAGACTATACTCCAAAGCTACAGTAATCAGTAGTCTTGTAGTATATACAGCATGGTACTGGCACAAAAACAGACACACAGATCAATGGAACAGAATAGAGAGCCCAGAAATAAAACCAGACACTTATGGTCAATTAACCTATAACAAATGAGGCAAGAATATATAATGGAGAAAAAGACAGTCTCTTCAATAAGTGGTACTGGGAAAACTGGACAGATACTTGTAAAACAATGAGATTAGAATATTCCTTTGAACCATATTCAGAAATAACTCAAAATGGATTAGACACCTAAATGTAAGAACAGAAAACATAAAAGTTTCTTAGAAGAAAACATATGCAGAACACTCTTTGACATGAATAGTAGCAAAATTTAAAAATAAAACCAGACACTTATGGTCAACTAACCTATAACAAATGAGGCAAGAATATATAATGGAGAAAAAGACAGTCTCTTCAATAAGTGGTACTGGGAAAACTGGACAGATACTTGTAAAACAATGAGATTAGAATATTCCTTTGAACCATATTCAGAAATAACTCAAAATGGATTAGACACCTAAATGTAAGAACAGAAAACATAAAAGTTTCTTAGAAGAAAACATATGCAGAACACTCTTTGACATGAATAGTAGCAAAATTTTTTGGATCTTTCTTCTAAAGAGAAGGAAATAAAAGCAAAAACAACAACAAAACCTAATTAGACTTAAAAAGTTTTAAAGAACAAATGAATTCACAATCTACTGAATGGGAGAAAGTATTTGCTAACAATATGACTGATAAGGGGTTAATATCCAAAATATATAAACAGATCATGCAACTCAACATCTAAAAAACAAACAACCTGATTTAAAAATGGGCAGAACTATTTATAATAACCAGGATGTGGAAGCATCATAAGTGTCCATCAATAGATGAATGGATAAAGGAGACATGGCACATACATACAATGGAATATTACTCAGCCATAAAAAGAAACAAAACTGAGTTATTCGTAGTGAGGTGGATGGACCTAGAGTGTGTCATACAGAGTGAAGTAAGTCAGAAAGAGAAAAACAAATACCATATGCTAGCACATATATATGGAATCTAAAAAAAAAAAAAAGGTTCTGATGAACCTAGGGGCAGGACAGAAATACAGACATAGAGAATGGACTTGAGGACACAGGGGTTGGAGAAGGGTGAGCTGAGACAAAGTGAGAGAATGGCGTTGACATATATACACTACAAAATGTAAAATAGGTAATGGGAAGCAGCTGCATAGCACAGGGAGATCAGCTCTGAATTTTGTGACCACCTAGGGGGGTGGGATAGGGAGGGTGAGAAGGAGACACAAGAGGGAGGGGATATGGGGATATATGTATACATATAGCTGATACTTTGTTATACAGCAGAAACTAACACAACATTGTAAACCAATTATACTCCAATAAAGATGTTTAAAAAAACAGGCAAAAGACCTGAATAGATACTTTTCTAAAGAAGACACACAAATGGCCAATAGGCACATGAAAAAATGTTCAACATCATTAATCATCAGAGAAATGAAAATTAAAACCACAAGATATCGCCTCACACCTGTCAGAATGGCTATTCCCAAAAAAGAACACAAGTAACAAATGTTGGTGAGGATGTGAAGAAAAGGAAACCCTTGTACACTGTTGGTGGGATTGTAAATTGGTGCAGCCACTGTGGAAAACAATATGGAGATTTCTCAAAAAACTAAAAATAGAACTGCCATATGATCCAGCAATTCCACTCCTGTATATATATCTGAAAGAAACAAAAACACTAATTCAAAAAGATACATGCACCCTGATGTTCATAGCAACATTATTTACAATTGCCAAAATATGGAAGCAACCTAAGCATCAATAAATGGATGAATGGGTAAAGAAAATGTGGTGTATATATACAATGAAATACTACTCAGCCATTAAAAAAATAAAATATTGCCCTTTGCACCAACATGGATGGACTTGGAAGGCATTATGATATGTGAAATAAGTCTGACAGGGAAAAACAAATACTGTATGATATCACTTGTATGTGAATTCAAAAAAATGCTACAAACTAGTGAATATAACAAAAATGAAGCAGACTCACAGATATAGAGAACCAACTAGTGGTTACCAGTGAGGAGAGGGAAGGGGGAGAGGCAAAATAGGTTTAGGGGATTAAGAGTTACAAACTATTATGTATAAAATAAATAAGCTACAATGATGCATTGTACAACATAGGAAGTATAGCCAATATTTTATAATATCGATAAATAGAGTATAACCTTTAAAAATTGTTAATCACTATGTTGCACACCTGTAACTTATGTAATATTGCACACCAACTATATCTCAATTTAAAAAGTAAAAATAAAAAAGATTACATATTGACATATTGGATAAGTTGTTTATAGCCAGAGCTGGTATAATGAAATTTACAATAACTGATCATGCACTCTAATAAAGAAAATGGTTCTTTAACACAGAGACTCAACCAACATAACACTTATCCCCTTGGCGTGAAAACTCTTTTGTACTCACTGTAGGAAAGAGGTATATTTTGTCTAATTATATGTTAATGGTATTCTAAAGAATCAATGTTTTATGAAGTTCCAAATAAAATCCTTACTGGTTTAGCCTTTTAGAAATAATCGATTAAATTAGCCTTATGATAGATTTAAGAGATTTCCTAACCTAGCAACTCAACTGCCCATGAAGTTATAGCAGTTGATCCTTAGATTGTAAAATTTCCTAAATAACTCCCCTCTCATACTCCCAGTGTTCCTGCTCCAATAAGCCAAAGTTTCAAAGACAGGTCTATGTCTTTTCACTCAGACCTGGTTATCACCTCACTTCTTCACACATATAATCCAAATCAATCACATCCATTTATCTGAACAAATCCTTAGCCAGAGACTAGACCATCAGAGAAAAAGAGTTTGGTAGTCATACTGGCAGAAGCATTTGCCTATTTGCCAATTAGCCTGAAGAATTATAGTAGCTGTAGGCTTATTCAGCTGACATGCAAGACTTTCACTCAATACTGGTCAGACAGAGAAAGACAAGTATCATATGACATTGCTTATATGTGGAATCTAAAAAAAAAAAAAATGGTACAAGTGAACTTATTTACAAAACAGAAATACAGTCACAGATGTAGAAAACAAACTTATGGTTACCAAGGGGGGACAGGGGAGGGATAAATTGGGAGATTGGGGTTGATATATACATACTACTATATATAAAATACATAACTAATACAAACCTACTGTATAGCATAGGGAACTCTACTCAGTACTCTGTAATAACCTATATAGGAAAAGAATCTAACAGTATATATATACATATACATATGTATAAGTATAACTGATTCACTTTGCTGTACAGCAAAAACTAACACAACATTGTAAATCACCTATACGCCAATAAGAATTAATTTTTAAAAAACACTGATTAGATAGAAGAGTATAGTAACTATTATCGTACTTTATTATTCTGAAAAAAACTAATAATTCTGAAACATTTTTGAATATTTTAGCTTACAAAAATGAAATCTACAGCACCTAGAAAAATGATAGGCACAAAACAGCAGCTCAGTAAATATTTGAAAACATTGAATTATATCAGTCATATTAATTTGTGCAGAAATTACAAACTTCGTTTCATCCTTTAGAAAAATTATTCTTCAGAGCAAACCATTAGCATACGCGGGACTCACTAGTTTTTCATTTGGTTTTCTTTTGTTTGTTTGTTTTAACATCTTTATTGGAGTATAATTATTTTACAATGTTTTCTTAGTTCCTGCTATATAACAAAGTCAATCAGTTATATACATACATATATCCTCATATCCCCTCCCTCTTGAGTCTCCCTCCCCCACTCCCTATCCCACCCCTCTTGATGATCAAAAAGCACCAAGCTGATCTCCTTGTGAAATGCAGCTGCTTCCCACTAGCTATCTATTATACATTTGGTAGTGTATATACGTCAAGGCCACTCTCTCACTTAGTCTCAGCTTACCCTTACCCCTCCACATGTACTTCAGTTCATTCTCTAAATCTGCATCTTTATTCCTGTCTTGCCCCTAGGTTCTTCAGAACCATTTTTTTTTTAGATTCAATATATATGTGTTAGCATATGGTATTTGCTTTTCTTTTTCTGACTTACTTCACTCTGTATGACGGATTCTATGTCCATCCACCTCATTTCTTTTTATGGCTGAGTAATATTCCATTGTATATATGTACCACATCTTCTATATCCATTCACCCAATGATGGACACTTAGGTGGCTTCCATGTCCTGGCTATTGTAAATAGTACTGCAATGAACATTGTGGTACATGTCTCTATTTGAATTATGGCTTTTTCAGGGTATATGCCCAGTAGTGGGATTGCTGGGTCATACGGTAGTCCTACTTTTAGTTTTCTAAGGAACCTCCATACTGTTCTCCATAGTGGCTGTATCAGTTTACATTCCCACCAACAGTGCAAGAGGGTTCCCTTTTCCCCACACCCTCTCAGGCATCTATTGTTTGTAGATTTTTTGATGTGAGATGATACCTCATTGCAGTTTTGATTTGCATTTCTATAATGATTAGTGATGTTGAGAATCCTTTCATGTGTTTGTTGGCAATCTGTATATCTTCCTTGGAGAAATGTCTCTTTAGGTCTTCTGCCCATTTTTGGATTGGGTTGTTTGTTTTTTTGGTATTGAGATGCATGTGCTGCTTGTATATTTTGGAGATTAATCCTCTGCCAGTTGCTTGGGTTGCAAATATTTTCTCCTATTTTGAGGGTTGTCTTTTCATCTTGTTTATGGTTTCCTTTGCTGTGCAAAAGTTTTTAAGTTTCATTAGGTCCCATTTGTTTATTTTTGTTTTTATTTTCATTTCTCTAGGTGGTGGGTCAAAAAGGATCTTGCTGTGATTTATGTCATAGAGTTCTCTGCCTAAGTTTTCCTCTAAGAGTTTTATAGTGTCTGGACTTATATTTACGTCTTTAATCAACTTAGAGTTTATTTTTGTGTATGGTGTTAGGAAGTGTTCTAATTTCTTTCTTTTACATGTAGCTGTCTAGTTTTCCCAGCATCACTTATTAAAGAGGCTGTCTTTTCTCCAATGTATATTCTTGCCTCCATTATCAAAGGTAAGTTGGCCATAAGTGCATGGGTATATCTCTTGGCTTTCTATCCTATTTCATTGATGTATATTTCTGTTTTTTGCCAGCACCATGCAGTCTTGATTACTGTAGCTTTGTAATATAATCTAAAGTCAGGGAGCCTCATTCCTCCAGCTCCATTTTTCTTTCTCAAGATTATTTTCTAAGGAACCTCCATACTGTTCTCCATAGTGGCTGTATCAGTTTACATTCCCACCAACAGTGCAAGAGGGTTCCCTTTTCCCCACACCCTCTCAGGCATCTATTGTTTGTAGATTTTTTGATGTGAGATGATACCTCATTGCAGTTTTGATTTGCATTTCTATAATGATTAGTGATGTTGAGAATCCTTTCATGTGTTTGTTGGCAATCTGTATATCTTCCTTGGAGAAATGTCTCTTTAGGTCTTCTGCCCATTTTTGGATTGGGTTGTTTGTTTTTTTGGTATTGAGATGCATGTGCTGCTTGTATATTTTGGAGATTAATCCTCTGCCAGTTGCTTGGGTTGCAAATATTTTCTCCTATTTTGAGGGTTGTCTTTTCATCTTGTTTATGGTTTCCTTTGCTGTGCAAAAGTTTTTAAGTTTCATTAGGTCCCATTTGTTTATTTTTGTTTTTATTTTCATTTCTCTAGGTGGTGGGTCAAAAAGAATCTTGCTGTGATTTATGTCATAGAGTTCTCTGCCTAAGTTTTCCTCTAAGAGTTTTATAGTGTCTGGACTTATATTTAGGTCTTTAATCAACTTAGAGTTTATTTTTGTGTATGGTGTTAGGAAGTGTTCTAATTTCTTTCTTTTACATGTAGCTGTCTAGTTTTCCCAGCATCACTTATTAAAGAGGCTGTCTTTTCTCCAATGTATATTCTTGCCTCCATTATCAAAGGTAAGTTGGCCATAAGTGCATGGGTATATCTCTTGGCTTTCTATCCTATTTCATTGATGTATATTTCTGTTTTTTGCCAGCACCATGCAGTCTTGATTACTGTAGCTTTGTAATATAATCTAAAGTCAGGGAGCCTCATTCCTCCAGCTCCATTTTTCTTTCTCAAGATTGCTTTGGCTATTCAGGGTCTTTTGTGTTTCCATACAAATTGTGAAAATTTTTGTTCTAGTTCTGTGAAAAATGTCAGTGGTTGTTTGATAGAGATCGCACTGAATCTGTAGATTGCTTTGGGTAGTATAGTCATTTACAAAATATTGATTCTTCCAATCCAAGAAAATGGTATTTCTCTCCATCTGTTTGTATCATCTTTAATTTCTTTCACAATGTCTTAACAGTTTTCTGCATACAGTTCTTTCGTCTCCTTAGGTAGGTTTATTTCTAGGTATTTTATTCTTTTTGTTGCAGTGGTAAATGGGAGTGTTTCCTTAATTTCTCTTTCAGAGTTTTCATCATTAGGGTATAGGAATGCAACAGATTTCTGTACATTAATTTTGTATCCTGCTACCTTACCAAATCCATTGATTACCTCTAGTAGTTTTCTGGTAGCATCTTTAGGATTCTCTATGTATAGTATCATGTCATCTGCAAACAGTGACAGCTTTACTTCTTCTTTTCCAATTTGGATTCCTTTTATTTCTTTTTCTTCTCTGATTGCCATGTCTAAAACTTCAAAAACTGTGTTGAATAACAGCGGTGAGATTGGGCAACCATATCTTATTCCTGATCTGAGAGGAAAAGGTTTCAGTTTTTCACCATTCAGAACACTGTTGGCTGTGGGTTTGTCATATATGGCGTTTATTATATTGAGGTAGGTTCCCTCTATGCCCACATCCTGGAAAGTTTTTACCATAAATGGGTGTTGAATTTTGTCGAAAGCTTTTTCTGTATGTATTGAGATGATCATATGGTTTTTCTCCTTCAATTTGTTAATATGCTGTATCACATTGATTGATTGGTGTATATTGAAGAATACTTCCATTCTTGGAATAAACCCCACTTGATCATGGTGTATGATCCCTTTAATGTGCTGATGGATTCTGTTTGCTAGAATTTTGTTGAGGATTTTTGCATCTATGTTCTTCAGTGATATTGGCCTGTAGTTTTCTTTTTTTGTGACATCTGTGTCTGGTTTTTGTATCAGGGTTATGGTGCCCTCGTAGAATGTATTTGGGAGTGTTCCTCCCTCTGCTATATTTTGGAAAAGTTTGAGAAGAATAGGTGTTAGATCTTCTGTAATTGTTTGCTAGAATTTGCCTGTGAAGCCATTTGGTCCTGGGCTTTTGTCTGTTGGAAGTTTTTTAATCACATTTTTAATTTCAGTGATGGTGATTTGTGTGTTTACATATTTTATTTCTTCCTGTTTCAGTCTCGGTAAGTTGTGCCTTTCTAAGAATTTGTCCATTTCTTATAGGCTGTCCATTTTATTAGCAAATAGTTGCTTGTAGTAATCTCTCATGATTCTTTGTATTTCTGCCGTGTCAGTTGTTGCTTCTCCTTTTTCATTTCTAATTCTGTTGATTTGTGTCTTCCCTCTTTTTTTCTTGATGAATCTGGGTAATGGTTTTTCAATTTTGTTTATCTTCTCAAAAAGACAGCTTTTAGTTTTATTGATCATTGCCGTCATTTCCTTCCTTTCTTTTTCATTTATTTCTGATCCGATCTTTATGATTTCTTTATTCTGCTTAATGTGGGGGGTTTTGTTGTTTTTGTTCCTCTTTGCCTAATTGCTTCAGGTTTAAGATTAGTTGTTTATTTGAGATGTTCCTTGTTTCTTGAGGTAAGCTTGTATTGATACAAACTTCCCTCTTAGAACTACTTTTGCTGCATCCCATAGGTTTTGTGTTGTCCTGTTTTCATTGTCATTTTTTTCTAGTTATTTTTAAATTTCCTCTTTGATTTCTTCAGTGACCTATTGGTTATTTAGTAGTGTATTATTTAGCCTCCATGTGTTTGTATTTTTTACAGCTTTTTCTTGTAATTGATATCTAATCTCATAGCGTTGTTGTCGGAAAATCTTCTTGACACAATTTCAATTTTCTTATGTTTACCAAGGCTTGATTTGTGATCCAATATATGGTCTACCCTGTAGAATGTTCCATGAGTACTTGAGAAGAAAGTGTATTCTATTGTTTTTGGATGGAATGTCCTATAAATATCAATTAAATCCATCTTGTTTAAAGTTTTATTTAAAGCTGTGTTTCCTTATTTATTTTCATATTGGTTGATCTGTCCATTGGTGAAAGCAGGGTGTTAAAGTCCCCTACTATTATTGTGCTACTGTCAATTTCCCCTTTTATGGCTGCTATCATTTGCCATATGTATTGAAGTGCTCCTATGTTGGTTGCATAAATATTTACAATTGTTATACCTTCTTCTTGGATTGACCCCTTGATCATTATGTAGTGTCCTTCTATGTCTCTTGTAATAGTCTTTATTTTATAGTCTACTCTGTCTGATATGAGTATTGCTATGCCAGCTTTCTTTTGATTTCCAGTTGCATGGAATATCTTTTTCATCCCCTCACTTTCAGTCTGTCCCTAGGTCTGAAGTGGGTCTCTTGTAGACAGCATATATACAGGTCTTGTTTTTGTATCCATTCAGCCAGTCTATGTCTTTGGTTGGAGCATTTATTCCATTTACATTTAAGGTAATTATCAATATTTTTGTTCCTATTACCATTTTCTTAATTATTTGGGGATTGTTTCTATAGGTCTTTTCCTTCTCTTGTGCTTCCTGCCTAGAGAAGTTCCTTTAGCATTTGTTGTAAAGCTCGTTTGGTGGTGCTGAATTCTCTTAGCTTTTGCTTCTCTGTAAAGGTTTTAATTTCTCTGTCGAATCTGAATGAGATCTTTGCTAGGTAGAATAATCTTTGTTGTAGGTTTTTCCCTTTCATCACTTTAAATATGTCCTGCCACTCCCTTCTGGCTTGCAGAGTTTCTGCTGAATGATCAGCTGTTAACCTTATGGGATTCCCTTTTATGTTATCTGTTGCTTTTCCCTTGCTGCTTTTATATTTTTTCTTCATCTTTATTTTTTGATAGTTTGATTAATATGTGTTGTGGTGTGTTTCTCCTGTGATTTACCCTGTATGGGACCCTCTGCACTTCTTGGACTTGATTAACTATCTCCTTTCACATATTAGGGAAATTTTTGACTATAATATCTTCAAATATTTTCGCAGACTCATTCTTTTTCTCTTCTTCTGGGACCCCTGTAATTCGAACATTGGTGCATTTAATGTTGTTCCAGAGGTCTCTGAGACTGTCCTCAATTCTTTTCATTCTTTCTTCTTTATTCTGCTCTGTGGCAGATATTTCCTCTATTCTATCTTCCATGTCACTTATCCATTCTTCTGCCTCAGTTATTCTGCTATTGATCCTTCTAGAGTATTTTTAATTTCATTTATTGTGTTGTTCATCATTGTTTGTTTTCTCTTTAGTTCTTCTAGGTTTTGTAAAACGTTTCTTGTATTTTCTCCATTCTATTTCTGAGATTTTGGATCATGTTTACTATCATTATTCTGAATTATTTTTCAGTAGACTGTCTATTTCCTCTTCATTTATTTGGTCTGTGGGGTTTTTACCTTGCTCCTTCATCTGTTTCATATTTCTCTTTCTTCTCATTTTTTTAAACTTACTGTGGCTGGGGTCATCTTTTGGCAGGCTGCAGGTTCATAGTTCCTGTTGGTTTTCATGTCTGCCCCCAGTGAGTGAGGTTGGTTCAGTGGCTTGTGTAGGCTTCCTTGTGGGAAGGACTGGGGCCTGTGTTCTGGTAGGTGGAGCTGCATCTTGTCCTTTTAGAGGGCAGGGCTGCGTCTGGTGGTTTGTTTTGAGGAGTCTATGAACTAAGTATGACTTTAGGTAGCCTCTCTCCTAAGGGGTGAGGTTGTGTTTCCATCTCGCTATTTGTTTGGCATGGGGTGTCCAGCACTGTAGTTTGCTGGCTGTTGGGTGGAGCTGGATCTTATTGTTGAGATGTAGATTTCTGCGAGAGCTCTCACCAATTAATATTACATGGGGCCAGGAGGTCTCTGATGGCCCAGTGTCATAGACTCGGTTCTCCCACCTCTGAGGCTCAGGCACGACAACCAGCTGTAGCAACAAGACCCTGCTGGTCACACGGCTTGGAAGAAAAGGAAGAAAATAAACCTCAAACAGGTAGAACCCCAAAACAAATGGCAAAGGCAAAAATAAACAGACAAAATCACACAAAGAAACATACACACACACACACACACACACACACACAGTCTTTAAAAAAAAACAAAACAAAACTAGCAGCCAAAACAAAACAACAACAACTAAAATAAAAACTCCTTAAAAAAAAAAAAAGGGACAGACAGAACCCGAGGACAAATGGTAAAAGTACACCCAAACAGACAAAATCACACAGAGAAGCATATACACACATGCTCACAAAAAGAGAAAATAGGAAAAAAAAAAAGGACTAGAGCAAGCAGACCAATAAACAAATCCACCAATAGCAAGCTCTAAAAACTAAGCTAAGATAAGCATAAAACTAAAAACAAATCAGACACAGAAAGCAAACCCCACAGTCTACAATTGCTCTCAATGCCCACTGCCTCAATTTTAGAAACATTCATGGTCTATTCAGGTATTCCACAGATGAAGTGTCTATCAAGTTGACTGTGGAGATTTAATCCGCTGCTCCTGAAGCCACACAGAGAAATTTCCCTTTCTCTTCTTTGTTCACACACCTCCTGGGGTTCAGCTTTGGTTTTTGCCCCACCTCTGCTTGTAGGCCACCTTCAGGCATCTGTTCCTCACCCAGACAGGAAAAGTTTAAAGCAGTGGCTGATTAGGTCTCTTTTGCTCACTCAGGCTGGCGAGGGGAGGAGTATGGTAGTCATAATTGGAATGCAGGGTGAGCCTGTGGTGGCAGAGGCCAGCATGACATTGCAACAGGTTGAGAAACACTGTGTGCTCTCCCAGGGAGTTGTCCCTGGATCACAGGACCCTGGCAGTGCCTGGCTGCACAGGCTCCCAGGGAGTTGTAGGTAGTAGACTGCAGTTTCACACAGGATTCTTGGTGGCAGCAGTAGCAGCGTTAGTGTTCCATACCCGTCTCTGGGGTCCAAGCTGATAGCTGTGGCTTGTGCCCATCTCTGGAGCTCACTTAGGCAGTGCTCTGCCATCTGTGGGCACACGGAGCAAGAATTCCCTCTCCTTGAGCACCCTGAAACAATGGTGTTTTGCCTCTCCAGCAGGTCCAGACTTTTTCCCGCACTCTCTACCAGCTAGCTGTGATGCACAACCCTTTCAGGCTGTGTTCACTCAGCCAACCCCAGTCATCTCCGTGGGATCTGACCTCCAAAGCCTGAGCCTCTGCTCCCAGCCCCCACCCACCACAGTGGGTGAGCAGACAAGCCTCTCAGGCTGGTGAATGCTGGTCGGCACCAATCCTCTGTGCAGGAATCTCTTCATTTTGCCCTTTGCACCCCTGTTTCCATGCTCTCCTCTGTGGCTCTGAAGCTTCCCCCACCCCCCATCCCTGCCAGTGAAGAGCTTCCTAGTGCGTGGAAACTTTTCTTCCTTCACAGCTCCCTCCCAGAGGTGCCAGTCCCATCTCTATTCTTTTGTCTTTGTTTTTTCTTTTTTCTTTTGCCTTACCGAGGTACGTGGGGATTTTCTTGCCTTTTGGGAAGTCTGAGGTCTTCCACCAGCATTCAGTAGGTGTTCTGTAGGAGTTGTTCCACATGTAGATGTATTTTTGATGTACTTGTGGGGAGGAAGGTGATCTCCACGTCTTACTCCTCCACCTTCTTGAAGGTCTCCTGACTCACTAGTTTTGGATACCAGTAAATAATATGTTGTTGGCAAAGAATTCTTTTTGTGCATGAGTGCACTGGTACTATAGGGTTTTTTAAACTTTTTAATTAATGGTAATATAAAATATAGTTCATATATTTTAAGTGAATATCTTCATAAATATTTCAAACATACACAATGTAGCCACCACCAAATTAAGGTATTATAGAAAATTATTAGCATCCCTAGTAGAATTCCTCCAACCCATTCCTAAACAGTCACCTCCACAAAGGAAACCACGCTCTTAACTTCTGTAACCACAGATTAGGTTTGCCTTTTAAAATTGTATATTAAAGGAATTATAGAGTATGTATTGCTATGTGTCTGGCTTCTTCTATTGAATGTTATGTTTTGTGAGATTCATTCATGTTGTTATATGTGTAGCAGTAGTTTGTTAATTTCCATTGCTAGACAAGATTTCATTTATATATATGTATATACAAATATATACAGTTTACCCTTGAAAAACATGTGTTTGAACTCTTCAGGTTCAGGTATACATAGAAATTTTTTCAACAAAATATACAAAAATACACGTGTAGAACATCATGTACAAAACTTGTATTGAAGTGGATAACCTATCTTTACATAGGCATAAGTTAAGTGATATTTGATATATCAATAAAATTAACAATGTGTTCATTTTCTGACAGTTTTATAACTTTTCTTTCTAAGAATTACATTGGAGAAAATGCATATCAGTCTATCATCACAGGTAGATAGGGGTTTTTTAATGTAAAATTTGTCTAATACTGTATTATGAATATGACAGTAATACTGTATGTCATAAACATTTATAATGATTCATTCATTAGTGTATAGCCTAGGCTCTTGTGAAGCAATTGTATTGATTACACTAGGCTACTATAAAGCAATCATATCACTGCTTCATTATCAGTGCATGAATCACCATACCTATAAATATATATAAATTTCTTTTTCATACTATCTTTTCATATTTGATGTCTAGTGTTATAATACATATAACAAAAACAGTGTTTTGTATCATAAAAGACCATACTGATGTAGGTATTCACAGACAGATTCATCTTGTAAACAGATGAATGTAATTTTAAATGGTATCAATAAATTAATTACAGTACTGTAAATGTATTTTCTCTTCCTTAAGATTTTCTTAATAACATTTTCTTTTCTGCATGAGTTGCTTGTATGTTTTGGAGATTAATCCATTGTCAGTTGCTTCATTTGCAAATATTTTCTCCCATTATGAGGGCTGTTTTTTCATCTTGTTTATGGTTTCCTTTGCTGCGCTAAAGATTTTATGTCTCAGTAGGTCAAAATTGTTTAGTTTTGTTTTTATTTCCCTTTCTTTAAGAGGTGGGTCAAAAAGGATCTTGCTGTGATTTTTTTAATAGAGTATTCTGCCTATATTTTCCTCTAAGAGCTTTACAGTGTCTGGCCTTACATTTAGGCCTTTAATCCATTTTAAATTTATTTTCATGTATGGTGTTAGGGAGTGTTCTAATTTCATTCTTTTACATGTAGCTGTCCAGTTTTCCCAGCACCACTTATTGAAGAGGCTGTTTTTTCTCCATTGTGTATTATGCCTCGTTGTCAAAATTAAGTGACCATAGGTGCATGGGTTTATTTCTGCCCTTTCTATACTGTTCCATTGATCTATATTTCTGTTTTTGTGCCAGTACCGTTCAGTCTTGATTACTGTAGCATTGTAGCATAGTTTGAAGTCAGAGAGCCTGCTTGCTCCAGCTCCGTTTTTCTTTCTCAAAATTGCTTTGGCTATACGGGGTCTTTTGTGTTTCCATACAAATTGTGAACTTGTTTGTTCTAGTTCTGTGAAAAATGCCAGTGGTAGTTTGATAAGGATTGCAATGAATCTGAAGATTGCTTTGGGTAGTAGAGTCATTTTCACAATGTTGATTCTTCCAATCCAAGAACATGGTATATCTCTCTATTTATTTGTATCATCTTTAATTTCTTTCATCAGTGTCATAATTTTCTGCATACAGGTCTTTTGTCTGCTTAGGTAGGTTTATTCCTAGATATTTTATTCTTTTTGTTGCAATGGTAAATGGGAGTGTTTTCTTGATTTCACTTTCAGATTTTTCATCATTAGTGTATAGGAATGCCAGAGATTTCTGTGCATTAATTTTGTATCCTGCTACTTTACCAAATTCATTGATTAGCTCTAGTAGTTTTCAGGTAACATCTTTAGGATTCTCTATGTGTAGTATCATGTCATCTGCAAACAGTGACAGCTTTACTTCTTCTTTTCTGATTTGGATTCCTTTTATTTCCTTTTCTTCTCTGATTGCTGTGGCTAAAACTTCCAAAACTATGTTGAATAAGAGTGGTGAGAGTGGGCAACCTTGTCTTGTTCGTGACTGTAGTGGAAATGCTTTCAGTTTTGGTTTGTCATATATGGCCTTTATTATGTTGAAGAAAGTTCCCTCTATGCCTACTTTCTGCAGGGTTTTTATCATAAATGGATGTTGAATTTTGTCAAAAGCTTTCTCTGCATCTAGTGAGATGATCATATCGTTTCTCTCCTTCAGTTTGTTAATATGCTTTATCACATTGATTGATTTGCGCATATTGAAGAATCCTTGCATTCCTGGAATAAACCCCACTTGATCATGGTGTATGAACCTTTTAATGTGCTGTTGGATTTTCTTTGCTAGTATTTTGTTGAGGATTTTTGCACCTATGTTCATCAGTGATACTGGCCTGTAGTTTTCTTCTTCGTGACATCCTTGTCTAGTTTTGGTATCAAGGTGATGGTGGCCTCATAGAATGAGTTTGGGAGTGTTCCTCCCTCTGCTATATTTTGGAAGAGTTTGAGAAGGACAGATGTTAGCTCTTCTCTAAATGTTTGATAGAATTCACCTGTGAAACCATCTGGTCCTCTGCTTTTGTATGTTGGAAGATTTTAAATAACAGTTTCAATTTGAGTGCTTCTGATTGGTCTGTTCATATTTTCAAATTCTTCCTAATTCAGTCTTGGCAGGTTGTGCATTTCTAAGAATTTGTCCATTTCTTCCAAGTGTCCATTTTATTGGCATAGAGTTGCTTGTAGTAATCTCTCATGATCTTTTGTACTTCTGCAGTGTCAGTTGTTACTTCCCTTTTTCATTTCTAATTCTATTGATTTGAGTCTTCTCCCTTTTTTTCTTGATGAGTCTGGCTAACGGTTTATTTATTTTGTTTATCTTCTCAAAGAACCAGCTTTTAGTTTTATTGATTTTGCTATCATTTCCTTCATTCCTTTATCATTTATTTCTGATCTGATCTTTATGATTTCTTTCCTTCTGCTAACTTTGGGGTATTTTTGGTCTACTTTCTCTAATTGTTTTAGGTGCAAGGTTAGGTTGTTTATTCGAAATGTTTCCTGTTTCTTAAGGTGGGCTTGTATTGCTATAAACTTCCTTCTTAGAACTGTTTTTGCTGCATCCCATAGGTTTTGGGTCGTCGTGTCTCCATTGTCATTCGTTTCTATGTATTTTTTTATTTCCTATTTGGTTTCTTCAGTGATCACTTCGTTATTAAGTAGTGTATTGTTTAGCCTCCATGTGTTTGTATATTTTACAGATCTTTTCCTGTAATTGATATCTAGTCTCATAGCGTTGTGGTACTCTGCCTCAGTTATTCTGCTATTGATCCCATCTAGAGTATTTTTCATTTCATTTATTGTGTTGTTCATTGTTGTTTGTTTCATCTTTAGTTCTGCTAGGTCTATGTTAAATGTTTCTTGCATTTTGCCTATTCTATTTCCAAGATTTTGGATCATCTTTACTATCATTATTCTGAATTCATTTTCAGGTAGTCTGCCTATTTCCTCTTCATTTGTTAGGTCTGGTGGGTTTTTATCTTGTTCCTTCATCAGCAGTGTGTTTTTCTGTCTTCTCATTTTGCTTATCTTACTGTGTTTGGGGTCTCCTTTTTGTAGGCTGCAGGTTCGTAGTTCCCATTGTTTTTGATGTCTGTCCCCAGTGGCTAAGGTTGGTTCAGTGATTTGTGTAGGCTTCTTTGTGAAGGGGACTAGTGCCTGTGTTCTGGTGGATGAGGCTGGATCTTGTCTTTCTGGTGGGCAGGTCCATGTCTGCTAGTGTGTTTTGGGGCGTCTGTGGACTTATTATGATTTTAGACAGCCTCTCTGCTAATGGATGGGTTGTGTTCCTGTTTTGCTAGTTGTTTGGCATAGGTTGTCCAGCACTGTAGCTTGCTGGTCATTGAGTGAAGCTTGGTCTTGGCATTGAGATGCTGATCTCTGGGAGATTTTCGCCATTTAATATTATGTAGAGCTGGGAGGTGTCTTGTTGACCAGTGTCCTGAAGTTGGCTCTCCCACCTCAGAGACACAGCACTGACTCCTGGCTGCAGCACCAAGCACCTTTCATCCACATGGCTCAGAATTAAAAGGTGAAAATATAGAAAGAAAGAATTAGTAGAAGTAGAAAGAAAGAAAGAAAGAAAGGAAGGAAGGAAGGAAGAAGGAAAGAATGAAAGAAAGAAAGGAGGGAGGGAGGGAGGAAGGAAGGAAGGAAGGAGGGAAGGAAAGAAAAAAGAAAGATAGAAGATAAAGTAAAATATAATAAAGTTATTAAAATAAAGGAATAATTATTAAGAAAAAAAAGTTAAAAAAATAAAAATGGATGGAGAGAACCCTAGAACAAATGGTGGAAGCAAAGCTATACAGACAAAATCTCACACAGAAGCATACACATACACACTCACAAAAAGAGGAAAAGGGGAAAAAATCATAAATCTTGCTCTCAAAGTCCATCTCCTCAATTTGAGATGATTCATTGTCCATTCATGTATTCCACAGATGCAGGGTACATCAAGTTGATTGTGGAGCTTTAAGCCGCTGCTTCTGAGGCTGCTGGGAGAGATTTCCCTTTCTCTTCTTTGTTCTCACAGCTCCCGGTGGCTCAGCTTTGGATTTGGCCCCGCCTCTGTATGTAGGTCACCGGAGGGCATCTGTTTTTCCGCTCAGACAGGATGGGGTTAAAGGAGCCACTGATTCGGGGGCTCTGGCTCACTCAGGCTGGAGGGAGCGAGGGGCACAGAGTGCGGGGCGAGTCTGTGTCGGCAGAGGCTGGCGTGTCATTGCACCAGCCTAAGGCACGCCGTGCGTTCTCCTGGGGAAGTTGTCCCTGGACCCTGGGACCCTGGCAGTGGTGGGCTGCACAGGCTCCCTGGAAGGGGTGTGTGGATAGTGACCTGTGATCGCACACAGGCTTCTTGGTGGCAGCAGCAGCAGCCTTAGTGTCTCCTGCACGTTTCTGGTGTCTGTGCTTTTAGCCGCGGCTCACGCCCGTCTCTGCAGCTCCTTTAAGCAGCGCTCTTAATCCCCTCTACTCATGCACCAGGAAACAAAGAAGGAAGAAAAAGTCTCTTGCCTCTTCGGCAGCTCCAGACGTTTTCCCGGACTCCCTCCCAGCTAGCCGTGGTGCACTAACCCCTTCAGGCTGTGTTCACGCCACCAACCCCAGTCCTCTCCCTGCACTCCGACTGAAGCCCAGGCCTCAGCTCGCAGCCCTGCCCGCCCCGGCGGGTGAGCAGACAAGCCTCTTGGGCTGGTGAGTGCCAGTCGGCACTGATCCTCTGTGCGGGAATCTCCCTGATTTGCCCTCCGCACCCCTGTTGTTGCCCTCTCCTCCGCGGCCCCGAAGCTCACCCCCCTCTGCCACCCGCTGTCTCTGCCCACGACGGGGCTTCCTAGTTTGTGGAAACCTTTCCTCCTTCATGGCTCCTTCCCACTGGTACAGGTCCCATCCCTATTCTTTTGTCTCTGTTTTTTATTTTTCTTTTGCCCTACCCAGGTACGTGGGGAGTTTCTTGCCTTTGGGGAGGTCTGAGGTCTTCTGCCAGCGTTCAGTAGGTGTACTGTAGGAGTTATTCCAGGTGTAGATGTATTTCTGGTGTATCTTTGGGGAGGAAGGTGATCTCCACGTCTTACTCTTCTACCATCTAGCATGCAAGTGTTTTAACAAAATGAGTGACAAGGCTGCTAAACGTGTGTGTTGTATTTCAGATGTATTTATTCTAATTTATTCTATCTCCTGGTTTTCCTTGACTGTCAACTGTCTGTAAGCACAGAACTTAACTGCTCAAAAAGCAATTACCAATTTCTTCTGCGCTATGCCTGTTTGTGCACTCATGACAGAGAACAGTCCATCACTCCAAGAAGACTAATTTTTTTCCCAAACTGCAGGTGACCTCATGACTGGCTTGTTTGTATTTGTATAGTTCTAGATTCTTCTTCCTTCCAGATGCATGGCACTTGTTTGGGCTGGGAATAACCCTAGGATATCTACTCTAAACTCAAGCCAACTCCTGAACATAGAAGAGAATTCAGTCTGAAGTTAGATTCAGTGAGAAGGTATTTGGGATTATTCTGTTCTTCCTTTTGAAAAGAACCATGAGAATCATAAGATAGTGGTTTGAAACATGGACTCTGGAGCCAGGCTGCTCTATTCAAAGCCCAGCTTCACAAGATGGACAAGTCACTTAACCTCTATCCATCTCAGTTTCCTCTCCAGTAAAATAGAGATGATAATACAGCAACTACTTCCTAAGGTTGCTATGAGAATTATGAGTTAATATCCACAGAGCACTCAGAAGATAGACTATATGAGCTATATAAATAAAATAAACATGACAGCCATCTATGACGTTATAGAGGCAAGTAATACTAAACCTCTGTCAGACACCTACTATGTCCCTAGGCCAATACATGAGGAGATCCCTGACCCAGGGGATGTCAAAGTTTTTAGTTAATGCTTTATTATTATGCTTTCAGATTTCACAAAAACGTTGTGGGTCTCATAAGTATTTTTACAATTTTGCCCAAAATATATTTGCCTCATAGTGTTCATTGATATTCTTTTATCTACTTCAACTTTTCAAAATACTTATTTTAGTGGGTTCTCACAGGTACTGTTTACTATCTATTTATCTGTTTTACTTACTTCTTCCCAGTGAAAGGCTGATTTTATTCAGATATCCCACCTTACCCACTCAGACATGAGTTTTCAGGAAGTTGAAACATTCCCAATTCCTAGGCTTGGACTGATCCTATTTTATCTAAATTTATGATCTCAGGACATTTCCATGGAATATGTTATTGATCCAAACATGGGTAAGTGACAAAACTTGGTGGATTTATGTTTCAGGGTTGGAAGAGGCGTATTTATTCTCACTCTTCTGTGCTGCACAAGAAAAAGACAGCATATAGCCCAAAATGATACAGGGGTCATCTTACTACCATAAGGGAGGAATTAGCATTAGGATGAAGCTGGTTCTGGAGACAGCTCAGCAGGGAGATCAAAAGATCCTGGATTCTTGCTGACATCATTTAGTCCCTAATCCATATTATGATCTGGGGTACTCCTTATTTCTGGATTGCCATATTATATATGATAATAAACTTGTTCATGCTTGAAACTAGGTTAATGTAAGGTTTTCTGTTATGTGCAGTTGAAAAGTTCTTACCTAAAACTCATATAAATATATTATCTGCTTAATTGAAAACACACACACAATCTGTCCTTTTAAAGTGAAATGATAATAATAAGCAAAGGAGGATAATAAAAATGAAATAATTTTCTGAATGAATTCCATGCTTGGAGAAAGAATTTTTTAAATGTGACTTTGAAATTTTACTGTTAATATGATTTTGTTGGCAGAAACAATGGCTCTCCTAAAAATAATCCTATTGTACAATGTCATGAATGTGGCAAAAATAATTTTCTATTCTAAATCTTCAGAGGTTTTCTTCAGAAGAAATTGAGTTTCAAACACAATACACATTTATTAAAATTTTGAAAATGTAAAACATTCAGTTTGAAAGAAAAACTAATATGTATTAGAGAAAAATTGAAATTTACTAGGTGAAATTTAAGAAATTGGTTTCCAAAATTGGTAGGTGATATTTACAGATTACAATTAATGTCATTTTTGTTTGTAATTTTTAAATTTTATTTATTTATTTTTGGCTGCGTTGGGTCTTCGTTGCTGTGCGCGGGCTTTCTCTAGTTGCAGTGAGTGGGAGCTACTCTTCGTTGTGGTGCACAGGCTTCTCATTGCGGTGGCTTCTCTTGTTGCAGAGCACGAGCTCTAGGTGTGCAGGCTCAGTAATTGTGGCACACAGGCTTAGTTGCTCCACGGCATGTGGGATCTTCCTGGACCAGGGCTCGAACCTGTGTCCCCTGCATTGGCAGGCGGATTCTTAACCACTGTACCACCAGGGAAGCCCTAATGTCATTATTTAATGACTGAGATGACTGTTTTTAATCAGCCTTAGTTAAAATATTCAGGGAAAACAAACATGTTCGTCTACAACAAACCTCTGTGTATTTTAACCACAAGAGCCAGTCTTAATAAGAATTGACAAGTTGGATCAAGGCAAGATGATGACATTAGGAAGAGTCAGTTAATTTAGAAGTTGAGAGCACAACAGGCTTCAAAATTAAACCAACTCAGGTTCAAAACTCTGCTCTACTATGTAGCCTTGTTAACCTTGTTCAATGTGGCATTTTAAAACTTTGTTTCCTCTTCTGGAAAATGTGGATAATAACTATTTATACGCTTTTTTATTGGTTTTTTTTTGTTTGTTTTTTTTGTTTTTGCGGTACGCGGGCCTCTCACTGTTGTGGCCTCTCCTGCTGCCGAGCACAGGCTCCGGACGCGCAGGCTCAGCGGCCATGGCTCACGGGCCCAGCTGCTCCGCGGCACGTGGGATCTTCCCGGACCGGGGCACAAACCCGTGTCCCCTGTATCGGCAGGAGGACTCTCAACCACTGCGCCACCAGGGAAGCCCTATACGCTTTTTTAAAGATTAAGTTAGGTCTTATATGTAACTGTGCTTAGCAACAACCTATGGTAGCTATTATTTTTTAATTTTTATAGAAGAAAAATAATTGCTGTGACATAAAAGATCCAGATTGCAGTTGAGTTGATATAATTTCTTTTAAAAATCACCTACCCAAAGGATTTTCTCAGGAGACTTAAAAACTAGAAGCAATTCCTCTTGTCATCTGGAGTTGGGAACATATCCTGTCAACTCACTAGGGAAATGTACTGAAGGTTCATTCAGAATTTTCACAACCATGAATATAACAAGTAAGTAATAGCTCACTTTCCTGTTGGTTAAGGTGACTGGGAAAATGACAACTACAATGCATGCCAGAGATGTTTGGTACAAATTTTTTAGATTTGTGGTCCTTTTGGTTTCTGCTTGTATTCACTATAATGGTTTAGAGGCAAGAATTACTAAAACTTTCCAGGTAAGTTATTTTCAGCAATCACAATTTCACATCCCTAGGCTCTGTACATATTTAGAAATTTAATAAAGAAATGGAAAATTTTACTTCCCTGAAACAAAATGTTTTGTTCACATTATAATGATAAATGACTTAAGTATACTGTTATGTCATTATTTTTCCTCTTCTTTACAAATACTTTTTCAAAATTCCCTTCATGAATTGGCTGGTGATAAGATAATAGTTCATTTACAAAAAGGAGGGTTAGGGTAAAAACCCTGAGGGCATGTAGAGGATGGGCAAGGAGGCAGTCAGCAGGGAGCCTAGTGAGTAATGGGGAGTGTTAAGGATAATGGAGAGGCAGCCTGCCAAATCACACAAGGACTAGATAGCCAAGAAAGCCATGGCTTTGAATTTCAAAGTGGAATGGGAAGTCACTGTAGTGTTTTGTGAGAAAATATTATTATCTGATTTACATTTTTAAAATATTCTAGCTGCAGTGTTGACAATAGGCATAAAATCAAATAATATGCTTATATCCTATTCCTTGATCTTTCAACTCCATTTAATATTTACTGAACCGTAAAATGGAAGACAAGGAATTTACTTCTTGACTGCCTTCCAATTTTGTTAGTTATAATTTCATTTTTATTTATTCACTTGTTATCTTTGTCAATTTAAATAATTTACTTAATATATTTAACCTCTATTTCTCAATCCTTCAGTTTTATATTACAGTTTATTCTTTTTAAAACTTTAGGGACTTAGAAAAAAATGATACATGTCCACATAAAACTTCTAAGAAATCTGAAAGTAAAAAGAATGTAAAAAGAATTCTGTACTATAGGATAGTACAGAAATAACTATCTTTATTTTGGGGGCAGGGAGAAGGAAGGGTTTATTACTTGCAGAAAGTAAGGAGAACACCTGGAACATTTCCCAAAGCACTGTCTCCCTGAACAACATAATTGGGGAAATTTTAAGCTAAGAGTGTATGTATATTCATGGAGGGGCTTAAGCAAAGGAGAATTCAGCACAGAATTGAGGCAAAGGTTTACAGTGTCCAGGCTCTAGCTGATTGAAGTCACAAGGGTCAGAAAAGGTCAGCATCTTCATTCCTTAGTTTCCAGTTAATCTGGTGGGTGAGTGCTCAAGGGGGTTTGAATTCTGCAAAACAGCTCAAGAATGTGGTTTGGGCTAATCTTTACCTTTGAAACATAACTGGGAGTCTTTACAACTGATATATTGTATCTGATATGGTTATGTTTTCTCCCTGACCTGGTAATAGCTGTTTTTACCTTCTTTTATTCCCTTAAAATTATGAACTACCCAGACCTATTTTTCTGCAAGCACTGTGGTTATGCTTAGATAGCAAAATGACTTAGGTCTAAAATGGCTTCTCTTATATTAAGAAAGTTATATCTGGTTCTTTTCCTCTGGAGACCCCCTACCCTATCTGCTTACAGACAACAACCCCAATGGGTCTTAAGGTTTTGGACTTGCTCAGGACTCATTATCGCTATACTATTTCCTATTTCTCCCATTTGTGTTTTTTAAATTGTCTTTTTTTTTTTTTTAATAAATTTATTTATTTATTTATTTATTTTTGGTTGCATTGGGTCTTCACTGCTGCACACAGGCTTTCTCTAGTTGCGGCAAGTGAGGGCTACTCTTTGTTGTGGTGTGCGGGCTTCTCATTGCAGTGGCTTCACTTGTTGTGGACCATGGGCTCTACGTGCTCAGGCTCAGTAGTTGTGGCACACAGACTTAGTTGCTCCATGGCATGTGGGATCTTCCTGGACCAGGGCTCAAACCTGTGTCTGCTGCATTGGCAGGTGGATTCTTCATCACTGTGCCAGCAGGGATGTCCTAATTTTCTTTCTTATTTCTTGAAATAAATTTGACATATAACATTGACTAAGTTTAAGGTATTCAACAAACATGTTGATTTGATACATTTATATATTTTTTAACACCTTTATTGCAGTATAATAGCTTTACAATGGTGGGTTAGTTTCTTCTGTATAACAAAGTGAATCAGCTATATGTATACATATATCCTCATATCCCCTCCCTCTTGCTACTCCCTCCTACCCTCCCTCTCCTACCTCTCTAGGTGGAAACAAAGGAACTAGCAGATCTCCCTGTACTACCCAGCTGCTTCCCACTAGCTATCTATTTTACATTTGGTAGTGTATATATGTCAATGCCACTCTCTCACTTTGTCCCAGCTTACCCTTCCCCCTCTCTGTGTCCTCAAGTCCATTATCTATGTCTGTGTCTTTATTCCTGTCCTACCCCTAGGTTCATCAAAACCATTTTTTTTTTTAGATTCCATATATATGTGTTAGCATATGGTATTTGTTTTTCTCTTTCTGACTTACTTCACTCTGTATGACAGTCTCTAGGTCCACCCACCTCACTACAAATAACTCAATTTCATTTCTTTTTATGGCTGAGTAATATTCGATTGTATATATGTGCCACATCTTCTTTATCCATTCATCTGTCGATGGACACTTAGGCTGCTTTCATGTCCTGGTTATTGTAAATAGTTTTGCAATGAATATTGTGGTATATGTGTCCTTTTGAATTATGGTTTTCTCAGGGTATATGCCCAGTAGTGGGATTGCTTGATAGTATGGTAGTTCTATTTTTAGTTTTTTAAGGAACCTCCATACTGTTCACCATAGTGGCTGTATCAATTTACATTTCCACCAACAGTATAAGAGGGTTCCCTTTCTCCATACCCTCTCTGGCATTTATTGTTTGTAAACTTTTTGATGATGGCCATTCTGACTGGTGTGAGGTGATACCTCATTGTGTTTTTGCATTTAGCATTTGCATTTCTCTAATGATTAGTTATGTTGAGCATCCTTTCATGTGTTTGTAGCAATCTGTATATCTTCTTTGCAGAAATGTCTATTTATGTCTTCTGCCAATTTTTGGATTGGGTTGTTTATTTTTTTTTTTGATATTGAGTTGCATGAGCTGCTTGTATATTTTGGAGATTAACCTTTGTCAGGTACCTGGTTTGCAAATATTTTCTCCCAACCTCAATGTTGTCTTTTCATCTTGTTTATGGTTTCCTTTGCTGTGCAAAGGAAAGTTTCATTAGGATGCATTTGTTTATTTTTGTTATTATTTCCATTTCTCTAGGAAGTGGGACAAAAAGGATCTTGCTGTGATTTATGTCATAGAGTGTTCTGCCTATGTTTTCCTCTAAGAGTTTTACAGTGTCTGGCCTTACACTTAGGTCTTTGACCAATTTGGAGGGTTTTTTTTATGTATGGTGTTAGGGAGTGTTCTAATTTCATTCTTTTACATGTAGCTGTACAGTTTTCCCAGAACCACTTATTGAAGAGGCAGTCTTTTCTCCATTGTATATTCTTACCTCCTTTTTCAAAAATAAAATGACCATATGTGCGTGGGTTTATCTCTGTGCGTTGTATCTTATTCCATTGATCTATATTTCTGTTTTTGTACCAGTACCATACACTCTTGATTACTGTACCTTTGTAGTATAGTCTGAAGTCAGGGAGCCTGATTCCTCCAGCTCCATTTTTCTTTCTCAAGATTCATTTGGTTATTCAGAGTCTTTTGTGTTGCCATAGAAATTGTGAAATTGCCATAGAAATTGTGAAGTAGTTTGTTCTAGTTCTATGAAAAATGCCATTGGCAGTTTGATAGGGATTGCATTGAATCTGTAGATTGCTTTGGGTAGTAGAGTCATTTTCACAATGTTGATTCTTCCAATCCAAGAACATGGCATATCTCTCCATCTGTTTGCATTGCCTTTAATTTCTTTCCTCAGTGTCTTATAGTTTTCTACATACAGGTCTTTTGTCTCCTAAGGTAGGTTTATTCCTATGTATTTTACTCTTTCTGTTGCAATGGTAAATGGGAGTGTTTCCATAATTTCTCTTTCAGACTTTTCATTATTAGTGTATAGGAATGCAAGAGATCTCTGTGCATTAATTTTATATCCTGCTACTCTACCAAATTCTTTGATTAGTTCTAGTAGTTTCCTGGTAGCATCTTTAGGATTCTCTATGTGTTGTATCATGTCATCTGAAAACAGTGACAGTGTTACATCTTCTTTTACAATTTAGATTCCTTTTCTTCCTTTTTCTTCTCTATTGCTGTAGCTAAGATTTCCAAAACTATGTTGAATAATAGTGCTGAGAGTGGGAAATCTTGTCTTGTTCCTGATCTTAGAGATATGGTTTCAGTTTTTCACCATTGAGAATGATGTTTGCTGTGAGTTTGTCATATATGGCCTTTATTATGTTGATGTGAGTTCTCTCTAAGCCTACCTTCTGCAGGGTTTTTATCATAAATGCGTGTTGAATTTTGTCGAAAACTTTTTCTGCATATATTGAGATGATCATATGTTTTTTCTCCTTCAATTTATTGATATGGTTTATCACATTGCTTGATTTACATATATTGAAGAACCCTTGCATTACTGAGATAAGCTACACTTGATCATGGTGTATGATCCTTTCAATGTGCTGTTGGATTCTGTTTGCTAGTATTTTGTTGAGAATTTTTGCATCTATGTTCATCAGTGGTAATGGTCTGTAGTTTTCTTTTTCTGTGACATCTTTGTCTGGTTTTGGTATCAGGATGATGGTGTCCTTGTAGAATGAGTTTGGGAGTGTTCCTCCTTCTGCTATAATTTGGAAGAGTTTGAGAAGGATAGGTGTTAGCTCTTCTCTAAATGTTGGCTAGAATTTGCCTGTGAAGTTTTCTGGCCCTGTGCTTTTGATTGTTGGAAGATTTTTAATCACAATTTCAACTTCAATGCTTGTGATTGGTCTGCTTATATTTTCTATTTCTTCCTGGTTCAGTCTTGGAAGGTTGTGCTTTTCTCAGAATTAGTCCATATCTTCAAGGTTGCCCATTTTACTGGCATATATTTTCTTGTAGTAATCTCTCATGGTCCTTTTTATTTCTGCAGAGTCAGTTGTTACTTCTTTTTCATTTCTAATTCTATTGATTGAAGCCTTCTCCCTTTTTATCTTGATGAGTCTGGCTAATGGTTTATCAATTTTGTTTATCTTCTCAAAGTACCAGCTTTTAGTTTTATTGATCTTTGCTATTGTTTTTTCATTTATCTCTGATCTGATCTTTATGATTTCTTTCCTTCTGCTAACTTTAGGGTATTTTGTTCTTCTTTCTCTAATTGCTTTAGGTGTAAGGTTAGGTTGTTTATTTGAGATGTTTCTTGTTTCTTGAGTTAAGATTGTATTGCTATAAACTTCCCTCTTAAAACTGCTTTTGCTGCATCCCATGTGTCTTGGGTCTTTGTGTTTTCATTGTCATTTGTTTCTAGGAATTTTTTAATTTCCTCTTTGATTTACTCAGTGATCACTTAGTTATTTATTAGTGTATTGTTTAGCCTCCATGTGTTTGTATTTTTTACAGATTTTTTCCTGTAATTGATATCTAGTCTTATAACATTGTGATTGAAAACGATATTTTATATGATTTCAATTTGCCTAAATTTACCAAGGCTTGATTTGTGACCCAAGATATGATCTACCCTGGAGAATGTTCCATGAGCACTTGAGATGAAAGTGTATTTGGTTGTTTTGGGATGGAATGTCCTATAAATTTCAATTAAGTCCACCTTGTTTAATGTATCATTTAAAGCTTATGTTTCCTTATTTATTTTCATTTTGGATGATCTGTCCATTGGTGAAAATGGGGTGTTAAAGTCCCCTACTATTATTGTATTACTGTCAATTTCCCCTTTTATGGCTGTTGGCATTTGCCTTATATATAGATGTGTTCGTGCTTAGGTGCATAAACATTTACAGTTGTTATATCTTCTTCTTGGATTTATCCCTTGATCATTATGTAGTGCCCTTCTTTGGATCTTGTGGTAGTATTTATTTTGAAGTCTATTTTGTCTGATATTAGGATTGCTACTCCAGCTTTCTTTGATTTCCATTTGCATGGAGTATCTTTTCCATCCCCTCACTTTCAGTCTGTATGTGTCCCTAGGTCTGGAGTGCGTGTCTTGTAGACAGTATATATATGGGTCTTGTTTTTGTATCCATTCAGCCAGTCTATGTCTTTTGGTTGGAGAATTTAATCCATTTACATTTAAGGTAGTTATCAATATGTATGTTCCTATTACCTTTTTGTTAATTGTTTGGGTTTCTTATTGTAGGTCTATTCCTTCTCTTGTGTTTCCCACCTAGAGAACTTCCTTTGGCATTTGTTGTAAAGCTGGTTTGGTGGCGTTGAATTGTCCCTTCTCTTTTTGGTTCACACAGTTCCTGGCATTTGGCTTTGGATTTAGCCCCACCTCTGCATGTAGGTCACCTGAGGGCGTTTGTTCCCTGTCCAGACAGGACGTGGTTAATGTAGTAGCTGATTAGGGGGCTCTGGCTTACTCAGGCTGGGGAGAGGCAAGGGTACAAAATGTAGGGCAAGGCTGCAGCAGCAGAGGCCGCCATGATGTTGCAACAGCCTGAGGTGTGCCATGTGTTCTCCCGGGGATGTTGTCCCTGGACCATGGGACCCTGGCAGTGGCAGGCTGCACAGGCTCTCAGGAGCGGAGGTGTGGATAGTGATCTGTGCTTGCACACAGGCTTCTTGGTGGCAGCAGCAGCAGCGTTAGTGCTCTATACACATCTCTGGTGTCCACGTTGATAGCTGGGCTTGCACTCATCTCTGGAGCTTGTTTAGGAGGTGCTCTGAGTCCCCTCTCCTCATGCACCCTAAAACAATGGTGTGTTGCCTCTTCAGCAGGTCCAGACATTTTCCCCCACTCCCTCCCAGCTAGATGTGGTGCACTAGCCCCCTTCAGGCTGTGTTCATGCAGCCAACTCCAGACCTCTCCCTGGGATCTGACCTCCAAAGCCCAAGCCTCAGCAACCAGGCCCCACCCACCCTGGCAGGTGAGCAGACAAACACTTCAGGCTGGTGAGCACTGGTCTGCACCAACCCTCTGTGCAGGAATCCCTCCACTTTGCTCTCTGCACCCCTGTTGCTGCACTCTTCTCCGTGGCTCTGAAGCTTTCCCCCCACCCACCCCCATCTCCACCAGTGAAGGGGCCTCCTAGTGTGTGGAAACATTTCCTCCTTCACAGCTTCCTCCCAGAGGTGCAGGCCCCATCCTTATTCTTTTGTCTCTGTTTTTTCTTTTTTCTTTTAACCTACCTTGGTACATGGAGAGTTTCTTGCCTTTTGGGAAGTCTGGGGTCTTCTGCCAGCATTTAGTAGGTGTTCTGTAGGGGTTGTTCCACATGCAGATGTATTTTTGATGTATTTGTGGGGAGAAAGGTGATCTCCACTTCTTCCTCCTCCACCATCTTGAAGGTCCCAGAAATAACTATCTTTAAATTTGGTAAATATTATTCTAGACACATCCTTATATGAACACATACTAAAAGGAAATGGGAAGAAAACTTTAGAAACCTTGGATTTTTAATAAAAACATAAATTTTAGTTTTACTTAAATTTAAATGAAGGAAATGGGAGGAATAAAGTTAAATACAAGGAATTTCTAAACTTTACATAGGTGTTTCTCCCCTCACATCAGATATACTAGCTCATAAAAACTGCTCTAAAATTAAAAAAAAAAAAAAAAAAACTTTACCTATATTTTCCCATTCCTGTCTTAGTCTTTATTTGACCACTTCCTTTTTGAGATTGTGTCATAGAGTGGTTTATAGGCTGGTTTAGAAGACCTAACACATTTTGTCGAATATTTTTCTGTAATTTCTAAAGTAATGGTATCTAAAGTCTCTTCCATTCAGCCATTGCTAATTTATTGCTCACCCTGATTACTCTGTCATTGAAAACACTTAATGAATAGTCAATCTATAAAAGAAATGGGTCGGGGTGCTGGGAAGATGGCGGAAGAGTAAGACGAGGAGATCACCTTCCTCCCCACAGATACACCAGAAATACATCTACACGTGGAACAGCTCCTACAGAACACCTACTGAATGCTAGCAGAAGACCTCAGACCACCCAAAAGGCAAGAAACTCCCCACGTACCTGGGTAGGGCAAAAGAAAAAAAGAAAAAACAGAGACAAAAGAATAGGGACGGCACCTGCACCAGTGGGAGGGAGCTGTGAAGGAGGAAAACTTTCCACACACTAGGAAGCCCCTTCACGGGTGGAGGCTGCGGGAGGTGGAGGGGGGAGCTTCGGAGCCGTGGAGGACAGCACAGCAACAGGGGTGCGGAGGGCAAAGCGGGGAGATTCCCGCACAGAGGATCGGTGCCAACCAGCACTCACCAGCCCGAAAGGCTTGTCTGCTCACCCGCCGGGGTGGGCGGGGCTGCGAGCTGAGGCTCGGGTTTCGGTCGGAGCGCAGGGAGAGGCCTGGGGTTGGCGGCTTGAACATAGCCTGACGGGGTTAGTGCACCACGGATAGCCAGGAGGGAGTCTGGGGAAAAGTCTGCAACTGCCGAAGAGGCAAGAGACTTTTTCTTCCCTCTTTGTTTTCTGGTGCGTGAGGAGAGGGGTTTAAGAGCGCTGCTTAAAGGAACTCCAGAGACAGGCGTGAGCCTCGGCTAAAAGCGCGGACCCCAGGGACGGGCATGAGCCGCGGCTAAATGCACGGACCTTGGAGACAGACGGGCAAGAGATGCTAAGGCTGCGGCTGCCGCCACCAAGGGTCGTGTGTGCGAGCACAGGTCACTATCCACACCCCTCTTCCGGGGAGCCTGTGCAGCCCGCCACTGCCAGGTTCCCGGGATCCAGGGACAACTTCCCCAGGAGAACGCACGGTGGGCCTCAGGCTGGTTTAATGTCATGCCGGCCTCTGCCGCCGCAGGCCCGCCCCACAAGCCATGCCCCTCCCTTCCCCCGGCCTGAGTGCGCCAGAGCCCCCGAATCAGCGGCTCCTCTAACCCCGTTCTATCTGAGCATAAAACAAACGCCCTCCAGCGACCTACACGCAGAGGCGGGGCCAAATCCAAAGCTGAGCCCCTGTGAGCTGTGACAACAAAGAAGAGAAAGGGAAATCTCTCCCAGCAGCTTCAGAAACAGCGGATTAAA
>NW_020175082.1:1072312-1076648 GCF_003031525.2 Neophocaena asiaeorientalis asiaeorientalis
CCAGGAATGCAAGGATTCTTCAATATATGCAAATCTATCAACGTGATAAACCATATTAACAAATCGAACGAGGAAAACCATATGATCATTCAACACCCATTTATGATAAAAACCCTGCAGAAAGTAGGCATAGAGGGAACTTTCCTCAACATAATAAAGGGCATATATGACAAGCCCACAGCCAACATCATCCTCAATGGTGAAAAACTGAAAGCATTTCCACTAAGATCAGGAACAAGACAAGGTTGCCCACTCTCACCACTCTTATTCAACATAGTTTTGGAAGTTTTAGCCACAGCAATCAGAGAAGAAAAGGAAATAAAAGGAATCCAAATCGGAAAAGAAGAAGTAAAGCTGTCACTGTTTGCAGGTGACATGATACTATACATAGAGAATTCTAAAGATGCTACCAGAAAACTACTAGAGTGAATAAATGAATTTGGTAAAGTAGCAGGATACAAAATTAATGCACAGAAATCTCTGGCATTCCTATAACAATTATACCCCAATAAAGATGTTAAAAAGAAAAAAGAGAAATGAAAAATTTATTCTAGCCAACCTTAGAATTATTACCTGGGAGAGAGTCTTTCAGAAAGCTCTGAAGACTTCTTTTTTCCTTAAAGGTCAAAGCACAGTTATATAAGTTTTTGAGATAAAAGGTTATACATCAGAGTAACACACTGACAGTTTACATAATACAGCAAGGCAAGTAGTGGGTCATCATGACCCCTTATAGGATTGAGAAATAAATGTTATCTCCTAAGGGGTTACCTTGCTGGGTCTAGGAGGAGGAAATTCCTTTCTTGGGTGAGTAGGGTGAATATGTGTTCTAAGGGGCTCTAGCTAATATATAATGTAGATGCACAATACACACTAAAGAGCAGGGTGTAGTGGCTCAGACAGTCAGAGAGAGAATTTTATATTTAAAATTTTTCTTGTCTTGCTTTAAAAATAAACTAATTTTATCAACTGTCACCAATGAGAATCTTTGGATAGGAGTATGTCAGAGAGAACTATTGTTTTTGCAAGAATTGAACACCTACGTTGTTACGAATTGTGCCTCATGCTGCATGAGATTCAATCTTTTAATAAGATACAGTATTAAATATTTAAATCTATATTAATTTGTACTAATTTGTGTATTACTTCCTAAAAGTTCCTACATTTTTGTCTACAAATCTTTAAGTTGTGTGTCACCATATTATAGAGCAAAACTCAGAAGAGCCACACTTTCTATTTATTTGTATTCCAACACAGTGGAGTACATTTTGCTGCTGCACCTATGGGAGCATCAGAGCACAAAACGAAAAAGTACAGTTAAGTAACTTATCCCAAAATGAACACCCAGATAAGTACAATCCACCTCAAGAAAAAGAGTATTGACAGAACCCTAGAGAACCCCTCCCACCCCATTACCAATTCCCCTCTTGCCCTGTGAATGAAACCAATAACTGGAGTTTCATGGTTTTTATCTTTAATTTGTTTTTTAGCTTTAATATGTATCTCTAAACCAAACAGTCTCATTTTGCCTGTTTTTTTGACTTTCACGTAAATGAAATCATACAGGATGTATCACTTTGTATACGACCTTTTAAATTTAACATTACAATCAGCTCGGTGCTCTGCAGTGACCTAGAGGGGTGAGATAGGGAAGATGGGAAAGAGGCTCGGGAGGGACCCTCAAGAGCGAGGGGATATAGGGACATGTGTATGCATATGGCTGATTCGTTTTGTTGTGCAACAAAAACTAACATAGTATTGTGAAGCAATTATACTCCAATAAAGATCTATTTTAAAAAAATCATCTGTGTTTTTGAAGAGCAAATATTTGTTCATTTTCATTGCTGTACATTTCATTGCATGAATATACCAAAATTTGTTCATCAGTTCTATTATTAATGGACACTAGGAATTTTCTAGGTTAGATTTTTTGTATTATGAATAATGGTGATATGAACACTCTCATACATGTTTTTTGGTACACATATATATGCATTTCTGTTGGGTATGTACCTGAGAGTGAAATCCCTAGGTAACAGAATATACATTAATTTAACTTTAGGAGATAATGCTAAACTGTTTCTAAATTGGTTACACAACTTCACATTCCCATCAGCACTAAAGGAATTCCCTTTGTTCCACATAGTCACCAATACTTTGTATTGACAGTCTTTAATTTTGCCATTCTCTAATAGTAGTTGTACATTAGGATTACATCAAGGTTTTTACTTGCATTTCTCTTATTTTGAGAGATCTTGACTATCTTTTCATCTGTGTATTGGCCATTATATATCCTCCTTTGAGCAGTTCTTGTTTATGTCCCTGGCACAATTTTCTACTGAGTTATTTTTCTTGATGACTTTTAAGAGTTTTTTACATATTCGAGATATGAGCCCCTTGTTGGTTATATATTTTTGCAAATATCTCTTGTCCATTCTGATACTTGCCTTTTTACTTTTGTGATAGTGTTTAATAAATAGAAGTTCTTAGTATTAAGGTACTCAAATTTATCAATCTTTTTCTTTGGCTTGGGTGCTTTTCATTTTCTGTGTAAAGTTTTTCCCTATCCCAAGATCTTGAGGAAAATTATGTTTATAATTTTCTAAATGCTTTATGTTTCACCTTTTACCTTTATTTTTACAATCCACCACCAGCACTTTGTTATTTTGCATATAGTGTTAGATAAAGTCAAATATTTTCAGCCATGTGTATTCAGTGATGTTGTCCTATTGAAACCGAGCAGGATTCTGTGAGGCCTTCCCAGGGACAGAACCCCTCCCCCATGTTCCCTGCTTACTGGTGATTAGAAGAAAATTGTTGGAATGTACAGTGGCCTCCTAGGTCCTCTGTGAGTAGAGAAAGAAAAAAAAAACCCTAGCAGCTGATAATTGGATGTTGTGTTAATTTCTACTGTACAGCAAATTGGAGTTCCCTGTGCTATACAGCAGGTTCTTATTAGTTATCTATTTTAAACATATTAGTGTATATATATCAATCCCCATCTCCCTATTATATATACTTTATAAAGTATAATTTTATTTTCTGTTTGTTACAAGTACAGAAAAATAAATGGGGCTTCCCTGGTGGCTCAGTGGTTGAGAGTTCGCCTGCCGATGCAGGGGACACGGGTTTGTGCCCCGGTCCGGGAAGATCCCACATACAGCGGAGCAGCTGGGCCCGTGAGCCATGGCCGCTGAGCCTGTGCATCCAGAGCCTGTGCTCCGCAATGGGAGAGACCACAGCAGTGAGAAGTCCGCGTACTGAAAAAAAAAAAAATGGATTTCTATATCATGAAATTATATCTGGCAAACTTCCTAAACTTCCAATTAATTCTAATTATATATCCATACCTGGTTTTGGATTCTCTATTTACATAGTAATACCAATCAGTAATGACAGTTTTTATTTCTCTTTTTCTGACTTCTAATTTTTCTTCTTTTTTCCTTTCTACCTTGGTTAAAACTTCTGCTACAATTTGAATAGAGATAAGATAGCAGGAATCCTTGTCTTGCTACCAATTGCAAAGGGAAGTATTTCAAACTGTCACCATCAAATATGATGTTCACTGTAGGTAGATATACATTAACAAAATGTCTTACTTCTTAAGCTGTTCTATAAATGGATGTTGGATTTCACAAATGTTATTTCTTCATCTGTTGAGATGATCATATGGTATTCCTCCTTCATTCTCTTAATTTGGAAATCTCAGTGATGGATTTTTTTCAATGTTAAACACAGCTTGCATTTTTAGAATAACTTTCTTTATATATACACACACATGCTTACACATAACATACTACACACATACACATAACTTTCTCTCTCTACATATACAGACATGCATACACACACACACACACACACCACATACATAACTCCTGAATTCATTTTGTTATGTCTTTATTTTATTTAGGATTTCTGCATCTACTATCTTGCATGAGATAGTTCTGCAATTTTCCTTCTTTTATATTCTTGTCAGACTCTGATATCAAGATTATTCTGGTTATATAAAATGCCTTGGGGAGTATTTCCTTTTTTTCTATTCTTTAGAAGAGATTGTGCAAGACTTAAAATATTTGGTAGATTTCATTTTTTAAGCTTTATCAGTATAAAGTTGTGGGAATTGTGTTTGATAACTATGGATTATATTATAGATTTAATTTCTTTAACATTATGATACTATTTAGATTTTTTAATTTCTTCTTTTATCAGTATTGTTAGCATAAATTTTTAGGAATTTATATATATAATCAAAATTTTCAAATGTACTGCTATGAAGTTGTTCTGATTTTAATATCCTCTTTTGCTCTTTTTTTTTTTTTTTTTTTTTTTTTTT